>NW_022900946.1:21088496-21095625 GCF_012274545.1 Fukomys damarensis | reverse complement strand
GTAGAACTGAGGCTCACGTACACTTACCACAACCTCCCAAAATGCTCCCAAAGGCTCAGCAACATCCACCAGCGACATTTGTACAAAGATATACCAGTGCATGCAGGATGGCTAAGGCTGGCATCAGGGTGACACACACTGTCATAAGCAGGGACACTGAGCAGAGTGCAGGAGACAGACACATCATCATTATTCAGGAAAAAAGGAGGTGGTAAAATGGGAGGGTATGCACCGCAGGCTGCTTACTCCACACAACTTCACTGTCACACACATTTGAATGCATCAGAAAACATAAAAGCTGAGATAAAAACAAGCAGGAAACCAAGTGATGTGTGTGTGCCAATAGTGTCAGCACTCAAAAGGTGAGACCAGACCAGGTGTGGTAGTACACACCTGTAATCTCAACACTCGGGAGGCTGAGGCAGAAGGATCACTGCAAGTTCCAGGTCAGCCTTGGCTCACAGTAAGTTCAAGGCCAACCTGAACTACCTAGTAAGACTTCATCTCAGAGGAAAAAAAAAGAAGAAGAAACATGCCAGGCCTCATGAATTCCCACAGCCTTTGCATTGAAGGCACCTATCAGATCAGACCAGGGAAGACTGGAAGACTTCTAAACTTTCGGCTTTCTTGAGGTAGGTGCTGAGGCGTGTATAGGAGTCTACCTACTCGGACTGGTCTGTTCTTCCCCTATCTGCCACAGCATCTGATCTGTGCATGGCTCACCCTCAGGCTCTTATGTCCCACCTGCCCCCAGCAGGGCAGGTCCTGGGATCTGGCTCTTGGTGGCTGCTACCTGAGGACAAGGCAGTGGGCCCCCAGAGACCATGGAGAGGAGAATGGAGGAGGCCACCTGAACAACAGCTGTGATCATCAGGCCTGCTAGGGACTGAGTCTTGTTGATACACGACATAGCCTCAACTCTGAGGTCCTTCAACTCTGTAAGATGCGTGTGGTCATGGTGCCCATTTTAAAGACAAGGAAACTGATGCTCAGAGAGGCTAGTGAAAAGGCCAAGATCACACAGGAAGTGGAGGACCTGAGATGTGAACACAGGTCTGATACCAGGTCCCCACACCTCCCTCTAGAAACTACCCAGGACCAGAGCAGAGACGGCTGGAGAGCCCAGGGGAAGCTAGTGGGAAGAGACGGCAAAGAGCCTCAGCACCCACTGGGCCACTCATCAAATTCTTCAAACACACCAGGGGTGCACTGCACCCTGGGAGGCCCATTGTCATCTCTCCCTGACACCTACAAACACCAGATGCTGCAAGTAGTTGGGGGTGGGGGACCCTTGCCCCAGGGCATGCTGATCTCCTCATCTCTGCCACAACTCACTGGCTATGTGCCTCTTAGGAAGTGAATCAACTTCTGGCAACCTCAGTTTCCTGGTCAATAAAATGGGACCAACAGTGGCTCCAGCCCACTGTGGCTTACAGTACCACAGTAAGATGCCTATGAAAGGACATAAAGGGCTTAGCACAAGATTCAGCATAAGGTTCCAAGGAGGACAAGGAGGCAGCTGGGGCCTATAGCTCTTTGGTAGTCCTTTCAAGATTTTTTTTTCTTGGTACTGGGGATCGAATTCGGGTCCTTTTGCTTGTGAGGCAGGTGGCGGAACCACTGAGCTAAATCCCCAGCCCCAGAGATTTTTAAAATGTCAGATACAGGGCTGGGGATTTAGCTCAGTGGTTCCGTGGCCTACCTTGCAAAGTGCAAGGTCCCCAGTTCAATCCCTAGTAACAAAACAAAACAAAACAAAAAAACTCAGATATAATTCACATGCCAGAAAGTTTACCCTTTGAAGATATACAATACAGCAGTTTTCAGTATAACCACAAAGTTGTACAACCATCACCACTACCTAATTTCAGGGCATTTTCATCATTCCAAAAAGAAACCCCATCTTCCTTGGCCATCACACCCTCACCACCCTACCCTTCTCCACACAGGTACCCATTAATCTGTTTTCTGCCTCTGCAGATTTATCTATTCCAGACTTTTCACATTAAAGGAGTCATAGAACATGTGGCCTCTGGAGTAGCTACTTCATCGAGCACCATGTTCTCAGAGCCTACGTGCTCTGCCCATGTATTGTGGCTTTCGCTGCACCAAGACGAACATACCCCGAATCTGCATGGCCCACACTGGTGTTCCCACTCATTACTGACAAACTTTTTGGGTGTTAGGCATGGTGGAGCACACCTATAATCCTGGCATGCAAGAGGCTGAGGCAGGAGGATCACAGGTTCAAGGCCAGGCTGGGCTACATAGTGAGTTCAAGGGCTGCCTTCCTACATAACAAGACCCTGTCTCAAAAAAAGAAAGAAAAGAAAACTTGGAGTGTTTCCATCCCCCAGGTACTGTGAATAATGCAATGGTAAAAAAGCGTGCCTTCTTACGACATTATTTTAATTTTTCTTGGGTAAATACCCAGGAGTGGAGAAGCAGAGTCCTACGTAACTCCACACATGACTGTTTGAGGAGCTGCCAGACTCTTTCCCACGGAGTTGTACCACTTCACAGCCCTATCAGCAGAGAACATGGGTTCTCATTTCTCCCCAGTCTCACCAATGCTTTTTGACAACCGCATCCTAGTGGGTATGAAGTGGTGTCTCACTGTGGTTTTGATTTGCATTTCCCTAGTGACTGACAACATTGAGCATCTTTTCCTACAGCTGCTGGCCAGTGAGGTTTCTTCTGTGGAAAAATGTCTGTTCAGGTCCTTTCTCCATTTTTTACAGCCATTTGGATTTGTTTGTTTTCTTTTGGTTTTGTTTGTTTGTTTGTTTTGAGACAGGGTCTCACTATGTAGCTCGGGCTGGCCATAAACTTACTATACAGCCCAGGCTGGCTTCTAATTCACAATGATCCTCCTGCCTCAGCCTCCCAAGTGCTGAAATTAGGGCCAGGGATTTAGCTCAGTGGTTCCACCAACTGCCTCGCAAGTGCAAGGTCCCAAGTTTGATACCCGGTACCAAAAAACAAGCAAACAAACCAAGAGCTGAAATTACAGACATGCACCACCACGCCCAGTCAGGGCCACTGGTTTTGTTACTGAGAACTAAGAGTCCTCTGTACACTCTGGATACAAGTCCCATGTCAGGTGGATGGATGGTCTGCAGATGTGTCTCATCCTCACAAACGTTCATACAACATGATGCTCAGGTGTTCCTGCAGACCACCTGAGGGTTTGCAGGGTGCAGGTGCTCTGGGGCGCATCTGTTCAGGTCTGCAAGTGTTACAGAGGAAGGCAGGCTATACATGAGCTATTTCCCTTGCCTAGAAAATAGGTATTGTTCTCTTCCTTCCGCTTGGCAAACAAATATAGAAGTTCATTGTTTTCATTTTTGGCAAACTAAGAAGCTACTGTTACCTTTCACATTCTGTTCTGAATTCCCAAAGGTGGCACCCCCTGAGAGGCAAAGCTCAGAACCCAGAGGGCCAGCCAGCAGCATCTGCAGGGTGCTATCCTCCCCTGCATCTCCACATAGCAGCTAGGGTTCCTTCTAGAAGGTGCTGGCTATGCTGCTTCCCTTCTAAATGTTTTGGTTATTTGTTTTGGTTTTGGTTTTGGTACCAGGATCAAACTCAGGACTCTGTGCTTGCCAGGCAGGCACTGAGCCACTGAGCTAAATCCCAGCCCCCTTCTAGACCTTTTGATGCCTTCCCTGCCTTCTCTCCCCATAAACACCCTATCTCCTGCAGCTCTACCACCTCATGCCTCAGGGACTTCATGCAGCTGTTCTCTTGTCTAGACTGCTCTGCCAGGTCCTGGGCAGCTCCTATACAGTTTTAAGTCTTGGCTTCGATGTCACCTACGGCTGAGGTCCTTCCAGGCCCCTTCTCCATCACCTGTCTTTGTCTTTGTAGAATCCATGTCAGTTTAATGTGTGCTCCTCCATGATAACTGAGTCCAGCACTGGTCTCACAGATCCCTGACACAGGGCTGGACAAGCCACAGCTGGGCCCTCCATCTGGTGAAGGCTCATGGAGGCTCACATCTGGGCAGAAATCCCTCAAACTGGGGCCGGGGATAGAGCTCAGTGCACCATGCCTGCCTCCCAAGCACAAGGTCCTGAGTTTGATCCCTGGTACAAAAAGAAAAAAGAAAAAAAAATCCCTCGAGCTATGGTGACAATCCGTAGTCCTGGCTCTCAGGCTCCAGGAGAACAGGAGGTTGAAGACCTTCTGCTGCCCTTAAGGCAGACATAGAAGGTGCAACCTAATAATTAGGCCCAAGATGGCCCCCACCAAGCCATGGGATCTGTGCACAGATGCAGATGCCTGCCTTCTCTCACACTTTTATCCAGGACACAGACACCTAGGGCTGAACCTCCTCCTACCAATCTACTATTACTAAGAAGTCCAGGGCTGGGGATTTACCTCAGTGGTTCTGCTGCCTGCCTCGCAACCAAGTACCTACTGAGTCCCTAGTATGTGCTTCATTCTACTCCCAAAACACTCACAAGACACCACCAGGCAGAGGTAAGCCCCTGACCAAAATGAGCAGCACAAGCCACCCAAGAAGTAATCCCCAAAAGCAACCAAAGCTGAAGCTGATCAACAGCCGCTATCCAGAACAGCGCCATCCAGAAGAGCCTTGTGCAATGAAAGAACGTTCATGTTGTAGCCAGCTCAAGAGGCTCTAGACCATTTGACCTGTAACTATCCGCACAAATATTCAACTCCCAACTTGCAGAGATGGAGGACAGAAACACACCCAAAAGGCCTGCAAAGTGACAGCTCAGAAATAACTGGGAACCCAGTATCACAGAAGCCAGCTTATTCAACAAATTCCAGAAGGGGAAAGAGAGGTGGAGAGGGAGCATAAACATCAACACAGATTTCAAAAGCATCACATCAGCTAATTACATTGTGCAGATTACTTTATTGAGACTCTAATTCAAACTATCAAAAAACACATTGAGCCGGGCGTGGGGGCGCATGCCTATAATTCCAGCACTCAGGAGGCTGAGGCAGGAGGATCACTGTGAGTTGAGACCAGCCTGGACTACATAGTGAGTTCCAGGTCAGACTCAACTACATAGTGAGACCCTGTCTCAAAAAACCAAAAAAATAAAATAAAAACACTGGACATTTAACGGACTAAAAAGAAACAACAACTGGCATAACAATGATTTTTAGGTGTGTTTAGAGAGTTGTGATACACTCCAAAATGCTCACAGATTAAAGACCAGAATTCTGGAAATTACTCAAAACAAGGGGGCAGAGTTGATATGGGAGAGGAGGTGAGATTCATCACCTTATTCTGCCTACTTTTCTCTATAAGGAAGCTTTAAATTCTCCACAGCAAAAACTTCAAAAATAGTGCAGCAGCAACATTTTACGAATAACGTCATCTTTTTCAATCTGCCACCTCCCAGCAGCATCATTTTAACCCAAGAAAGACTGGAAGGCTGCAGTGCTGGAAGCCCAAGCATCCTCCTATGTGCCCTGTTTCACATCAGGCTGGCCAAGAAGCCACCATCAGAGGTGCCCAAACCCCCTTAGAGGGGCTTCTAGTAACAGGAGAAGGCAACACTCCCAAGGCACCTAAACCCGCGTGGGAGGCTGCTATGTATCCATGGCCTCTCCCTTGGAGAAGACCCGAGTGCCTCCCTAGGGAGTTTTCTGGGTTAAAAATACCACTGAGCAGGGCCAGGGATCTAGCTCAGCGGTTCCGGCGCCTGCTTCACAAGCGCAAGGATGGAGTTCAATCCCCAGTACCAAAACAACAACAAAAACCACTGAACAGGGCTGGGGATGTAGCTCAGTGGCACTGCGCCTACCTGGTAAGCACAAGGTCATGAGTTGCATCCCCAGTTTCAGAAAAACAAAAAACAAACCCATCGAACATAGATGGCAGCCTGGAGGACCAGCAAGGGGATCTCAACACCTCCCCTAAGGCTTCAGTTTCCCACGTGTCCCCCTCATCTCCAGGGCAGAAAGAATGCGGAATCTCCTCCATTCCTCACCCATCTCCCCATGTGAGGTTACTCTGATGTCCTGTCACACACTGACAGGAGCCAGCACCCTAAAAATCCTGCCACCTCAGGCCAGACCAGGCCACCAGCTCCCAGAAAACTCACTTTAACAAAACCCAAGACCAGAGCCTAAGGGGCACACAAAGCAACAGCCTGAGAGTGGATAGTGCTATAGGCCCCCCATCCTTTATTTCCTGGATAGCTCCTGGGAGGCTAGCAATAGGGGGGCACCAGGGGCTGGGGATGTGGGAACAACCAGGGGGAGCCAGGCTTGACTCCCAGAGCAACAGCCAGTTGGCAGAGACTAAGATACCCTCACCCACAGCATCCAGAAACAAAGGGTGGAGTGGATCTGACGCAATTCTGTGGGCACTGCTGGCAGGCAGGAGGGGGCCCATCTCTCCACAGTCAGTGGCGCCAAAGTCGCTTCAGTGGTCAAGGAGCACAATGACGGGCCTAGAAGGCCCCCAACCACAGTTCCCAGCTAGCTGTGGAGAACTTGCTCTTTGCTACCCCAAGACTATCAAGCAAAAACACTAAGGACAAAGGACTTCCCTATTAAAGGCAGCTCCACGCTGGAGACACCAAGGAGCATTACAAAACCAAAAGGCAGAGCGCAGCACTCCCCGATTTAACAGGTCCAGGATATTACAAGCTCCCTCAGGAAATTCCAGCAGGGACTCTGGGCTGGGGTGCCTAAAGTGGCCAGGAAATCCAAGGAGCTCGGATTAGCAGGCCCCGAGACTCTTCCCAGCTCTGGGAACAAATATCTACAATCTCAGTCCTCGACCTCCTTCTCAGTCCAGTCCTGGGTCCTGGCACCTCACAGGTCCAATCCTCCCTCACCATGTCCAGGCTGTGATACCTTGGACGAGTCTCATCACATCTCCACAGCTATTTCTGCAACTGCAAACCCGAGGTCTTGACCCGTACCTACTCCGAAGAAATCAAGGGCGAGGATCCCTAAGAGCTCGGCACAGACCTGGCTCAGGGATTCTTTCCCTCAGTGAAGTCTGCCTATTACTATTACCTCCACAATGTCAACCTGACAACCCTCCCACTGTTCCCCGCTGCAATAGAGCACCTGAAGCCCCTCAAGACCTCGCAGGCCGCCTGCCCACCTCCCACCCTTTCCCGGCCGGCCG
>NW_022900946.1:21083435-21087168 GCF_012274545.1 Fukomys damarensis | reverse complement strand
GCCCCCGCCCCGTACGGTCTTCCTTTCGCGCGCGTTCCAGATCAGGCGGGTCTCCCGGCGCGCTCCTGCGGTTCTCATCTTAGTTTCCAGCTCCCCGCCCCACCCGGTCAACAATCATAACACTAAAAACACCAGCGATAATAACTACCGCACTCAACTGTTTCCGAGCGCCCGTTGCCTGCGTGTGCACTCCCAAGGCCTCACCACAGACCCCGAGCGTCTGACAAACAGTAAATAAGTGGGTACTGCGTCAGCTCCTGCAGCTCCTCACAGAGAAGACTGAGGCACTGAGGTGATGCACGAGGTGGACTCACCCGGCTAGTGAAGCTCAGCCTTGCAAGCCGGGCTCCCGCACGGCAGCGTCCTCGTCCGTCCGCAGCCCCGCATTCCCCGCTTTGGTCCCGACGTCTGCTTGCTCGTCTTTCTACCGCTCGGAGCGGTCTCTGCGAGAGGATTCTGCCTTGTGTGTGCAGTAGATAATTACAAAATGAGAGCGAGTGTTACAGAGTGGACTCCAGATGGAACATGGATGAATCCTGAAAACATGCTAGAAGCCAGGCACAACCACGTATTGTGGGATTCCATTTATACGAAATATCCAAAATTGGCAAATCAATAAACACAGGAAGTTAATGCGTGGCCCCGGGCACTAGGGTAGGAGGAACTGGGAGTGATTGCTGATAGCTAATAAGTATGTGCTGGAATTGGTGGTGATGGTTGCACCACCTAATAAAATATACTAAAGACCGCTAAATTGTGTACTTTTACTTGGATTTTTTGTTATGTGAATTATATCTCGATTTAAAGTAATTGTGAAATGTTCCACCGTGGGACCGTGCTGTTGGGCGAGGTGTATACCAGAGCAAAATTCAGCCCTTTGAGTCCTTCCAGAGCCTTTGGGGGGGTCCCCAGACTCCCAAGTGCAAGGTCCCTGTGGGGCTGTTCTTCCAAAATCCTGGCATCAAGCTCTTCGCTGAGTTCTGCATCAGCATCCTCCCTTTGTTTAAACTGGCTGTAAATCTCGTCTAAATCCATAGGTGCTGGAACGCACCTCTGCTACCACCTGCTGGGGAAACTCCTCCCAAGCAGGGCCTGGGGGACACACCAATGCTAAGTAATCCCTCTTGCTTCTACACACCTGCTTTTTGTCTATGTAACGGGAATCACAACACTACGTGGTGTTTTTGTTTGTTTTGCAGTTCTGGGATTGAACCTAGGATTTTCACACTAAACTACACCCCCATCCCTTTTTGCTAAATCGCTTCCATTGCCCAGGCTGCAATGAACTTGTGGGTTTTTGGTTTTTTTTGGTACCGAGGAATCGAACCGGGACCTCGCGCTTGCGAGGCAGGCGACTGCACCACTGAGCTAAATCTCTGGTCCTCCACTGAACTTGGGATCCTCCTGCCTCAATCTCTCAGAGTGCTAGGATTACAGGCATGTACCACCATGCCCAGCCTGTTTTTTAAACAAGGTCTCTCTGTGCAGTTCAAGCTGGCCTTGAATTATATTATGTAGCTCAGGTTGGCCCCGAACTCTCAGTGCAGTAGATAAGTACAACATGAAAGCAAGTGTTTCAGAGAAGATTCCAGACAGAACATGCCTCCCAAGTGCTAGAATTACAGGCGTGTGCCACCACTTCCAGCATTAATAGGGAGCCCTGGAGAACAGAGTTTGGAAACACGGGCACAAGTTTCTGGGTGTCGGGTGCCAGGAGGAGTGAAGAAGCTATGGGCTGGGTGCAAAAGCCCCACGGGGGGTCCTGAGACACTTGAGGAGGTTTCAGAGTGCTGTGTGAGGCAGAATGTGGAGCTGGGTAGGAAGCAAGCACATCTGGGGCAGGTGAACGACTCCGGAAACAGGGAATCCCAAGGACCCCAGGCTAGAGTTGGAGAGAAGAGTCTAAGAGGGTCAGAGAAGTGGGAAGGAACTAAACCAACACGCATGGAAGTTGAGGCACAACTACTGTACGAGGAGAGGTTAGCAGGAGTCTGGGCTCTGTGAACAAGGTAGGGACTGGGGAGCATTGCTAGGGGCCCCTCCACACCTCCTGGGCCCACTCATGCCTTAGGACGTACAGACCTCTCCATAGCTTCCCATCTCCTCACCTTTCCCCACGTTGTCCCCTCTGCCCAGACTGCGTCTGTCTCATTTGCAGGCATTTGTGTACTTCCAGACTCCCCTCCACAAAGCCTGCTCTCCGGGCCACTTCATATGTGTTCATTTGCACGCACAGCCCTTCAGGGACACAAATTATGAGAAGCCAACTGCAAGCAGAGCATTGTTTCAAGTCTGTCAGTGGCCCTAGTGAGTGACTCCCCGGCGTCATCCTGTCCCTGACCACCGCCATATCACCTGTGTGTGTAAACTTCCTGGATTAGAGCGCTAAAGGTGTGGTGTTTGCCATTGACCTCGAACGTGGCACATTTCATGGATGAGTTGATAGGAAGCCAAACACCAGCAGGTTGGTGGCAAGTGAAGAGTGTCGACGTGGCCCGTGGCCCACTGTTTAGAAGCTTGGCTATGGAAGAGAAAGGCAAAGCACAGGAATGGCTACATTCTTTTCTCAACAGAGGAAAGACTCAAGAAGGTGTGCGGGCCAAGGGAAGGATATTGGTACAGAGGGAAAGGTGAATAACGCGGGGCAGTATTGGGGGTTTAGTGGTGGAAATTTCTTCACAGGTGGAAGGGAGGAAATCTACATTCTGCACTTTCCCATCTTTTCATTTTCATTTTTATTTTTTGTTATCAGGGATTGAACTCAGAACCTTGTGCTTGCAAGGCAGGCACAGGGCCACTGAACTAAATCTCAGGTCCTTTCCATTTTTTAAAATTCATCTCTTTATTCCACTGAATTCCAGCAGCTCTAGAAAGTGGGACTATTGTTATCCCTTCATTAAATGAAGCAAGTGAGACAGGGAAGGTTAAGAAATTGGCAAAGGCTGCAGAGCAGGCAATAATATATTTGGGATTATATTCTAAAACCCAAGCTTTTATTTGCAGTCAGACAACAAACTTTTTTTTTTTTGGTATCAGGGATTGAACTCAGGACCTTGCCCTTGCAAGGCAGGCACTGTGCCCGTGCACTACACCCCCAGTCAGATAACAAACTTTTATAAGAATTCAAGGGAAGATACACCCACAAGAGAACAAAACTGCAGTGCAAATGAGCAAAATACTAATGAAATGATTGTTTGAAGGTGGCTAATGGAGCAAAACGCTATTGTTTGGAAAGGATTTCTGAAACAGCACAGACATACGTTTAATGAGGAAAATTGATTATCGGCAAATGAAATTCTAGTCTCAACAAACCCTGTGGTGAGACAGAAAAAAAAAAAAGATCTTACTTGGTTCTGGGAGGGAAACAGTGGAGAAATGTTTAACTCTTTTTTTTTTTTTTTTTTGCCTTTTTTTCTGTGCTGGGAGTTGAACCAGGGCCTTTGCACTGAGCTACATTCCCAGCTTTTTTCTTTTTTCTTTTTTAAACAGAGCCTCATTACATTGCTAAGTTACCCAGGCTAGGCTCAAATTTGCAGTCCTCCAGCCTTAGCCTCCCAGGATTAGAGTGCTGTGCTAAAGATGTGCAGCCACATCTAGTTTAATTCCTTTTTGTGTGTGTGTGTGTGTGTGTGTGTGTGTGTGCGCCAGGGTTTGAACTTGGGTCCTTGTGCTTTCGAGGCAGGCAGCAGCACCACTGAGCTAAATCCTTGGCCCTTAATTCTTAATAAAATAT
>NW_022900946.1:21064973-21083303 GCF_012274545.1 Fukomys damarensis | reverse complement strand
GAGAATGTTTTTTAAATTAACAGCTAATGATAATTATTAGCTTCACCGAAGAAAAGGGAGGAAACTAGAAGGGGGAAAAAAGAACTTGATCAGTTCAGAAAAGGATTTTCAAAAAGAAACAAGGGCCATGGCTGGGGATTTAGCTCAGTGGTTCGGTGGCCTGCCTTGCAAGCGCAAGGACCCGAGTTCGATCCCCGGTACCAAAAAAAAAAAAAAAAAGAAAGAAAGAAACAAGGGCCAGGGATTTAGCTCAGTGGTGCTGTGCCTGCCTTGCAAGGGCAAGGTCCTGAGTTCAGTCCCTGGTACGGAGGCGGGGATGGGCGAGTACTAAAAAAGGAAAGAATGGATCAGAATATTCAACAAAGCAAAATAAAATGGTTAGACTAAAACCAAGCATGTGGGGGATTACAATAAATACAAATAAATTAAATTCTTATGTGAAAGGATAGGATGCTTAGAAGAAACAGTAAATGCAGGTAAACAATATTCACTGGGGCAGAGCTAAAACAAATAACTATGAAAGGCTGAGATGAAGACTGCAAATCCAAACACAAAGAAGGTAAAAGGTGGCGGTATTAATACCACACAAGAAAAATAGAACTTAAGGCAAAAGTTGATAGATGGGAAAAGAGTTTTTTTAAAAAACTATAACAGGCACAAACTATGTAGAATATATAATGAACTATTGTGTTCCCAGAAATAAAACTTAACTGTATTTTGGCACCACATGGAAGAGAATACTTGGGCAAAACCATGGCCCTATTCAACACTCCCCACTAGAGGCCCTCCTGCATCCTTTCACCTGTTCGCTGCACCATATCTAGAGTCCAGTCAACCACTGACGCTCTCCCAAACCTGTCCTAAACCACAAACTCCCATTTGAATAGAGAGGCCTCAGAGCTGCCCACACAGGACTTGGGACAAGGCTGGACTCATGGCTCCAAGGTAATTAGGAAGCAAAAACAGGTAGGTGTGAAAGTAAGGATATTTTCTTACCTTTTTTTTTTCTTTTTTGAGGGAGGAGTTTGAGACAAGGTATGCCTATGAAGTTCAGGCTGGTCTTGGACTCACTATGTAGCCTAGACTGGTCTCAAACTGGAGTCTATCCTCTTGCCTCAATCTCTCGAGTGCTAGAATTACAGACGTGGGCCATCATGCCTGACATTCCTTATCTTGATTTATATACACCCATGATGATTCCTTGGGTCAATATGGATGTTAAAACATCAAATTGTACACTTTATGTGTGGTAAGCCAGGCATAGTAGCACACACCTGTAATCCTAGCATTCTGGGAGGATGAGAGTGAGACCTTGTCTCAAGTTTAAAAAGGGCTAGGGATGCAAAGGCCCTTCATTCAATCCCCAGTACAAAAACAAACCAGCAAGCAAACAAGCAAACAAAAAGGGACTTGGCAGACATGATTAATGACCTGAGATGGGGAGATTAGTTTGGATTATCCAAGTAACCCAAAATGTTAACCCAAATGTCTTTATACGAGAAAGCTTGAGGACATTTCCAACAGCAGAAAAGAGGCCAAGTGACTGCTGAAGCAGGGACTAGAGTAATGCAGGCCTGAGCCAAGGGAAGTCAGAAGCTGGACGAGGCAAGGAACAAACTCTCCCGGAGCCTCCAGACCCAGCCACCGGCACTTTGACTCTAGCCCTGTAGTACTGTTTGCACTTTCACCCTCCACACTACAAAAGAACAGATCTGGTTGTTTTATACCATTATTGGCAGCAGTTGGCTGCATCAGCAATAGGAAATGAACATAGACACCATTATGAAATCTAATAGTAGTGAGTCCTGAGGAATGAACCTCAGCTCTCACCTTCATCATGTGTTCTTGACATGCCCACAAAAACCATGGGTTGTTTTTATAGTTAAAGAAGCAGCTGGATGTGATGGCACACACTATAACCTCAGCACTCAGGAAGTTAGGGTAGGGGGATATCAGCTTGAGGCCAGCCTGAACACACAGCAAGAGTAGTCTAAAAAATTATAGAGAAAAATAAATTTTAAAAGGGCTAAGGATGCATCTCAGGGCTCCCTAGGTTAAATCCCTACCTCGTACCAGAGAGAAGAGGAAGAGAGGAAGAGGAGCAAGAGGAAGAAGAAATAATAAGGCAAGTGAATCACGTGGCCCAGGCCATGGCACTCGGGGATTGGTGGCTTTAGGGGTTGTGGTGGTTACCCAAGGGTCTGTCTGTACCTTCCACGAAGCTGAGCATGTCACTCAGGCTGTCCGAGATCCCTCTCATCCTCTTGCAGGAACTGGAAGCTGCCACTGCAGGAGAGCATCTCCTGGCCCTGTGGAAGTCCAGACGTGTTGCTACAATCCACAGGAGGTAAACACAACTTCTACCTGAGCTCATTTTCCCTGGTAGTGAGTACTATGCAGCTGTCCCCAGCTGTCCCACTGGGTGAACTCCTGAGCTGCCATGGTCGCACTTGCACGGGAATAGCTCTCTCCTTTGGCTCTAATAAAGAACACCCCTTCAGGCAAGGATGAACACTTCTATGACCATTTGCTCGTAGGGCCTCAGGACCACCAGGGCGAGTGGGCTGCATGAGGAGAAGGCATTGCCTTCCAGGAAAAGGACAGCCATGGTGACCCTTCCATACTTGGGTCCCAGGGCCAGTACACCTCTAATGTCACCTGCTTTCTGGAGTGACTCAGTCTGCTCTCTCCCTGGTGGAAGTTGCATTCAGTTCCTGCACCAGTTCCTCTGATGTATCCATGGCAACATTCACACGGATTTCATAGAACATAAGGTGTTTGAGCTGGAAGGGCCTTCAGAGATCAGCTCCTTCTGCCCCCACATCTCACAGAATGGGGAGCAGGCTCAGACAGGGAATGCCACGTGGCTAGGGTAACACAGCAAGCCATGAACATAGATAGGTTCCTGTCCTTCTAACACTATTCCCACCCCACCCCATCCCAACAGCTGGACTCTGCCAGACTGACTTCTGAGGATACACTCTGGGGACTTTGCTACCACCCCCACTTGTTGAAGGGCCTCTAAGTTCAGCCTGGCTCTCTGCTGCTCGGTCACTGAGCTGTGATCAGTGCCTGGTGGGGGCGGGGCAGGGGTAGGTAGAACGAAAGCTGTCCTCAAGAAGCGCACAGGCAGAGCAGAGGCAGCACAGCCCCAGGGAATCACAGAGAGCCTCTGGGAGGCAAGAAGTAGAGGCAGGACCCAGGGAAGGAAGGCATTCCGTGTAAAGCCTGGGGCTCTGCGGACAACTTCCTGGCTATGCCCCATTTCCCAGCACAAACAGCCTGCCCGAGGCCCAAGCTCCTTGGGGGGTCAGCGGGTAGCGGTGGTGCCAGAAGGCTTGGAAAATGGGGACACAGGGAACGACTGTCCATCCTGGAGGTGCTAGAGGTCACCGTGGCTAAGGATTCATGGTACATGTCACTCCAGAACGAGGTGGGCAGACGCCCAGAACAAATCGGAAGGCACAGTGCAGGAATTGGTAGCCATGGGCACAAAGAGAATAGAGTAAAGTGGGTCCAGGAAGCAGGCCCTAAGAAGACTGGAGCAGATCTGGGTGATTCAGTCCCTTTGGGAACATGGGTACACGTTGACTCTTCTGTACAGCAGAGCCAGTCCTGCACTACAACAGCTGAGGGCTACGACCCCCTCCCCTAGCACGTGGCCCTCACCCGCACCTGCAGCAGGTTCCTGCTTTGGCCTCTTCTCATTTCGAAGCCTGAAGATCCCTGGGATCTGAATGTCCCCATACCCAGCCAAGGCCGCCCCACCAAACTGGTTCCTTCACTTGTTGGGTTTTTTGTTTTTGTTTTTTGAGACAGGCTCTCACTATGTAGTTGAGACTGACCTGGAACTCACTATGTAGCCCAGGCTGGTCTCCAACTCACAGCGATCCTCCTGCCTCAGCCTCCCATGTGCAGGGATTACAGGCATGCGCCACCATGCCTGGCCTTCACTTGTTTTTGATACTAGCCTGGTCTCATTGTTTATTGATGTGTAACAAATACCCCACTTATGAACATACATGGTATCCACTGAGGCTGGGATGCCCACTACTAGACTGGCTTCTTCATGCATATGGTTGGCCAATCAGTTCTACTCTACTGGGTTTTTTCACCTGGCTACGCAGGCTCTCTCCCAGCATGGCAGGCAGGTTCTAAGAACAACTAACTATTCCAGGAGACAAGAAGCTGGGTACAGAGTTACGTCTGCTGTATCTACTATTCAGAGAAATCACAGCTTTTGTCCAGATTCTTGGGCAAGGAGCATAGACTCTTCCATCGCCAAGGAGTGAGTTTTAATCTAACCTGGAGCCCCTGCCTCTGTCCCATGCATGATGTAGTCCTTCCTTATTTCTAGGTCTGCAAAAAATGAAGGGTTGCCCTGTGCAGCTCACCTGCATGGCTGCTCCTGACTTGGGTCCGTTGTCGTAACCAGTAAAGGTGACAGTGTCTCCTCCTGGGTTCTGAGTCACCCTGCGGAGCCGTCACCCTAAGGTGTGCTCACGAGAGCCCTCGACTGCACAGTCCAGAAGACAAATGGCATCGCCAGTGCGGATGGCCTCGAGGGTCTGAGCGAGCGCTCCGCTGTGGCCCCGTGGGGAGGTGGTGTGAGAACTGAGCTGGATGGAGTTGCAGGGGGTCAGGAGGGAAGAAGTGCGGTCCCTGAGGCTGCGCTCGGAGCTCGGGGACCTGGACCCATATCCCGTCACTTGCATCTGCTACACATCTGGTCCTGAGGAACACAGACGAACCTCTATGCTAGGCCTCAGTCTCATCTTCTGTAAAAGGGGCATCAGGACAGTTCCTCGCTCCTCCCAGAATGTGCCAAAGAAGCAGTGACATCATCTCACCTGTAAGACCTTAGCACAGGGTTCCCGGGAAAACAGGGGTCCCAACCCTCACCCCGGAAGGCGCCAGCTGTGTGACACCAGGGAGGTGACCTGCCCTCTCTGTCTCTGAGCCCCATTTCCTTATCTACAGAAAGGAGATCCACAGGAAGTCCTTTATCATGCACCAACTCTTCTGCTCCACACTTTTTCTGACTCACTGAATCCTCACAAGAGGCCCGCAGAGTGGGTACTAGCGTGAGCCCCATTGTGCAGAGGAGGAAACAGGCTCAGACTTTCCCAGGCCAACTCACCCAGCAGGTGGGCTCCCAACTTGTGTGAGCCACTGTTTTTCTCAGTGGATCATCGCCTGATTCTGAGCGAATCACAGACATCACCAAGTAGAAGTGCTCCTGAAACCATCAAACAGTAAACCCATATTAAGTGGTGGCTGTTTTTGCTTTATGGGTTCAAAAACCCTGAGTGTGGTTATATGGCCCTACATCTCCCCACATGGTTCTGGTTTTATAGAATACAATCAGGGCTTTCAAACTCAGCTGCGGAAGCCAGGCACACTGGGAGGAGGGTCCTATCTTAGTGAAAAAAAAAGCCTTGATTAATGAAGATGATTCTTAACATAATTCCAAATGATCAGTTATGACATAAAGCAAAGACATGTATATACAACTATAAACTTCTTAATAGGTGATTTTAGAACATAGTGTGAAACCTTCCAAAGCAGAACATACAGTGGATAGATCATTGGGCAGGGCCT
This sequence comes from Fukomys damarensis, assembly GCF_012274545.1. Taxonomy (NCBI): domain Eukaryota; kingdom Metazoa; phylum Chordata; class Mammalia; order Rodentia; family Bathyergidae; genus Fukomys; species Fukomys damarensis. Next base: position 21,077,702 of record NW_022900946.1, on the reverse strand, counting down.
CCAGGCAGACTGACAGCCACTCTTCATAAAAGAATGTGGAAGGGGGAAGGGGGAGAAATTGTGGCCATAATCATATGTTAATACAATATTTATAAACATGACTCTTTTATCATCAGAGACTTGTAGGACAGAGACATAGGGCAGGTCAAGTCCTGAGCCCACATCTAAGGGGACACCCTCCACCCGCTACCCTTGGAGAGAAAGGAATCACCCTGGGTTCCTTACCCTCTCTGGTGACAGACTGCCAGCCCGGGTGGCTCCCATTGTCCCTGCTGTGTGGACTGGCGAAGAGGGTGCGGGTGTGAGCATGGACCCAGGAAAGCAGGTCCCAGGCGTCCTGTCCACGGGACTGGCCCTCTTCCCCGCCCTTGCAGAGACGTGCAGGAGGGAGCAATCCTAGGGGCCCTGGCTGCTGCGTCCAGGCAAAGGCCCAAGTGCAAAGGCCACCCCTGCGGTGGTGCCCCTGGGAGGAGGTGGGTTACCTGTAGGCGGTGTGGCCTAGTGAGAGGTACTCAGGTCACAGAGGCAAGCCCCAGAACGGGAGGTGCTGCCACTTGCCCTCTCTCTTCCACGCTGACTTGTTCCCACCGTGATGTGCCACGCACCAAAGCCCAGAGCAGTGAGGACAATGTTGTGTGATCAACCCCGGATGTCATTTCTCTTTCTAACACGACTCTCCTACACACTGGCTCTATTAGAAGGAAGCTAACATGTCAACTAATGCACATTTCTGAAAGTATTCAGAAAAGGAATTGAGGAGGGAACAAAACTGCTACACTACCGGAACAGTATAAGAACCAGAAGGCAATAACGGAAACAAGGAAAGGAGGGAAAACAATAAAGACCCGAAACATGTGAGAGACAAAGGGCAGCGTAAATAAATATCAATGAAATAAAATTTCCAGTTCCAAGGCAGAGATTGGAGAATGGTGACATCTGAGTCTACACTGTCACCAAAGCATGCAGTTTAGGGCCCAAAATGCAGATAGGTCGACAGTGAAAGGACAGAAACAGTACTCTGTACAGCTACTAACCAGGGACAGAGGGGGAGAGTTTGAAGCCGAAAGCTGTTACAAGAGACAAAAGAGGACGTCGTATTTAAAAGGGGGTCGGTCTGTCAGGCATGGTGGTGCACACCTGTAATCCCAGCCGCTCGAGGGGGTGACGCAGGAGAATCCTGAGTTAGAATAATGAAAGACAGCACTTACTCAGCAGCCCAATGGCCCCGCCTTCCATCCCACGCTCCACAAAGTGTAAGTGTGTGAGGGGCACTCATCAAGAGCTCTAACAATCATGAGCAAATCTGCCCAATCATACAGCTGCCACTCGATGAAGAAAAACTTGACAATACTGAAGAATACACGGACAGTTATAGTGGGAGAATCCTACACTGAAAATTCAGTCACGAATATTGTAACCCCAAAGAAGACCAACAAGAAAATAAAGAACTGGAGTAAAACTAAAGCAATTAGACCTCCGAGATACCTAACGCGCACCACTGAGGAGCAGCAAACTGTGAAAGTGACACACAGTAACCTCTCTGACCCTGACCACCTAACACAACAGAGTGGAAAGTTAAACACCAAACAGTGTACCTTGAAAAGGCTCCTGGGCTCCACTATCGTTCATGGCAGCGTTGACTGGAGCCAAAGAGTAAGGAAGCCAAGACACCAGGCAGCCCCGGAGCCCAGGAGCCCAAGAGCGGCTTTGGGCTTGGCAGGTGTGAGCTGTGGAGCAAAGCCTACTGGCTCCCTGCTGCTGCTGAAGCGCGTTTTCCTGCTTGAGCTTCAGAGGCGGCGCTCCAGGCAGTCAGGGAGAGCTGGGCCTGGGCAACTCCCCTCCCCGCCAGGGCGAGGACAGTCTGCGGCAGTCGGGGTGGAGTACTGGAAGGAGTCTTATATTATCTGTAATTACGATATATCTTCTCCCTGCTTTGATAACTTCTTCAGTAAGTTTGTAAGGATGTGGACTCATGGGTTTTTGTTGTCTAAGTAGAGATTTAAAATGTTTAGAAGTTTTTTAAATATTTGGGTCATTTTTTTCTTTGTTTTGGAGGTGTTTTGTTTTGTTTGCCTTTTATCTTAATTTTAATTTTGCCCTCTCTTAATTTTAAAGCACTTAGTAGAGGCCAGTAAGATGGTCAAGAGTTAGTTGCTCTTTTTTTTTTTAATTTCATTTTGGAAGTTTTCATTCAATACCCAGTGGGGCAGATGAATGAAGATGTCTTGAAAATTCTTTTCAACTAGATTGTTTTGGGAGGGAGGAGGGTGAGATTCCTGGTGCACAAACATGTTCACCTTCTGGAGTTGGTTCCCCTCACAGCTGATTGCTGGTCTCCTTTCCATCCTCCTCCCCGTCTTATGGAAGTCATTGGCCACATCTTTCCACAGACCAACTTCCTGCCGCTGTACTTGCCTTTGGTTTTCTAGGCCCTTTTCTCCTGGGCCCACTGCCCTCTTATTTCTCCTCATTTTTCTTAGGGTAATCAGTTTTCTTTTTCTTTTTGAGTCAGGGTCTTACTGTCTACTTTAGGCTGGCCTCAAACTCACGGCGATCCTCCTGTCTCAGCCTCCCAACTGTTGGGATTATAAGCGTGGACCACTATGTCCAGTTTATTTTTCATCATCTTTTTGGAAGGGGTACCAGGAATCGAACTCAGGACCTTGAGCTTGCTGCAAGCGGTGGCGACACTGAGCTAAATCCCCGGCCCTCTTTCATCACTTCTTTTTTAAAGCTCATTTCATTCTTTCAGAAATGCATGTGCTCAATCCACTCTTAGGCCCTTAGCATAACTTTCTTTTCCTTTTTTTTTACTTGAGACAAGATCTCACTGTGTAGTTTAGACTAGGCTTGAACGCACTATGTAGCCCAGGCTGGCCTCAAACTCATGGAAATCCTCCTGCCTCAGCCTCCTGAGTGTTTCAATTACCTATGAGTTGAGTTCTATTAAAATCCTTTAGTTTTAGCTTGACTTGTCCCATGTTAATCACTGGATCTTTCATTGTGTCCTGATGTCCCTTTGATATGCTACCGTTATAGTCTGCCCCTATGAAGTTTGTTTCAAATGCTGTTTTTTCATTTCTATGAGAGATTACTGATCATAGTGTATACCATTTTTACTACACTTCTGGGTTATGTTTTGGCAGTACTGTCTTTAGGATGCTTTATTAAGAGCAGTCTGTAGTCTGTAGTCTGCAGTTTTCTTGGGATGGCTCTCTGGCTTTAGTGTTAGGGTAACACTGAAATAGTACAATGAGTTGGGACAAATTCTTATTTTTTGGAGATCGATCAATGGAAAGACTTCTTCAACTTTTAGTATAATGTGAGCTCTCTAGATTTGGTCTTCTGTTTTTACCTGGTTTTTGATCACGGATTCAATGTATCTCCTTTATTTGTTACATCTCCGTTCCTATTCTCTATCAATTTTTCAATTACTTTTAGATGTTTGCTTTTAGAAATTTGTCCATTTCCTATGTTATTTAACTTGTACACTTCTTAGTATTTTCTTTTGGGTACCCTTCTCAGATCTTGCTAAGAATACTCACGGTGATATTTTTGATACTGTGTTTCTTTTTATACCTTCGCTGTGGGGCCAAATTTCCTACGTCTCCCCGCCAGGTGGCTCTGAGCCACCAGTGGGGCATGCGTGACTGTCCCATCAGGCTGCATGGGACAATCGTGCATGCACCACTGGGGTTTGAAGCTTGCAGGAATGTGTTTGTTTAACTAAAGGATTTTCCTGCCGATATTTTCAAAGGAACGAGTTTTGGTTTTGTTGTTTTCTTATCATGACATTCTGTTTCCTCACGTGGTTTTTAGTAAGTCCTTCCTTCTGCTAAGGATGGGTGTATTTCTAGTTGGGTTGGGTTTGTTGTACTAGCAAAGGTCTAAAGGGAGCTTTCTCCTTTCTCACTGGTTCATCAGTCTCTTTGCCAGCAGTAAGGAAACCTCCTCCACTGGAGGGGGGCACTTCTGAATTTCAGCGCAGGAGGTTTCTCCATGAAGCCTGTGGTGTTGAGTTTATAGTCATCTGAGGAAAAGAATGACTCAGAAAAGACCACATCAGAGTCAGACACTGTAACGGAGCCTGAGCTCAGGATTTGAGTCCTCACAGCTCTGAGGACAAACGAGCAGGGAAGACAGCTGGACTGAGACGGATGGCGCATTTCCGAGCCTCCACTTGGCCCCGGGATCACTGAGGCCAGCTCAGGATCTGGGGCTGATGGGCACACAAGGCTCACAGGTAGCATCTAGGAGCAAGAGGATGTTCTCTCCGGGGAGCTTTGGCCTCTTAAACCCCGCAGGAGCAGGCCCTGAGCTACTGAAGGGTGATCTGGTGGCTCGTGCAGCAGTTGCACAGAGACCTCCGAGGCCTGGACAGAGGCTGAGGTGGCCCTAAAGGCCAGCTCCCTCCTAACTCTGCCCTCACGAGAGGCAGGGAGGCCAGGGTTAGAGGCCAGCTTGGGTGAGTGGTTGGAGGCAACCTTGCTCGTCATGACTCCGGGTCCCATGGTACTGTGTGGTGCTTGGGGGTCCCTCTTCCTATGCCAGAGGTGCTCGGCGCCTCAAAGGTAGTTTTAACACCTGGGGGCATCTGTTTCCCTCCATAGCCCTTTGCTGTAGCTGAAACTGCCACATCTCTGAGCCTGAGCTTTGGTGGGGCACCTTTGAAAAGCGCTGTCTGTTGTGTTGGACTGGAGTCACGGCACTGGGCCTGTGGGTGTCTGAGGCTGAGGCAGAGGCAGTGGACGTCCCAGGAGGGAAATGAGCCTGGGTGACATAGAGAGCACCTGGGAGCGGTCGTGATTCCCTGGGCTCGTGTTTGTGGATGAGGAATCCCCAAGGGCTGCCCGTGTTGTGTCGCTCAAGACTGGCCAGCCTGGAGTAGAGGTTGGGGCCAGTCCTGGGGTTGGAGCTGCCAGGGCTGTGAAGTGGAGGACAGGTGCACGGTGCTGCTGCCCACGCACGGCCCCAGGTGCTTGCTAGAGGCAGACTTAATGCAGTGTTTCCCTCGTGTGGCCTGGTGGCTGGAACTCAATGCTGGCAGAGTGGAGGCTTCGGCTGCACTGCCCCTGGGCACGGCACAGTCACCTATGCAGAGGGAAGGGAGTTACCCCCGGAGCCAGCAGGAGGCCCCAGGGGGAAAGGATCAGGGTGCGGGGCTGGTATCCATAGGGGTGACCCCCGTGTCCGTCCCTGACTGGGGAGCGGAGCCTATGGAAGTACCAGCTGAGGCGCTGCCACCCTGAGCAGAAGCAGAGGTCGAACGACTTTGGGAGACCTGGGCAGCGGCATGAGAGTGGCTCTGCAAGGCAGCAGGAGGGGTGAGGACTCCATCCTGGAGGTGCTGGGAAGGCAGACCCGGGACCTGCCGCTGCTCCCTGAGAGGCCCTGGGCCTCTGCGGGCCTGGATCTCCCCCACTCTTCGTGGGCCCCCACTTTTTCTTCCTCTGGGGTAAGCCCTGCCCAACTGAAGGCCCGGGCAAGGCAGGAGTCTTGCCTCTCCCGATGTCGTCCTTGCCAGCAGCAGGAGATGGAAAAGATGTCACCGAGGAGCTGGGGGCCGGGGCTGTGGCTGTGAGGTGTGAAGAGGGCCCCGGAAGGGGCTGTGAGCTCGAGAGAGGAGCAGCTGAAATGTGCTTCCTTCCAGACCCAGGGGGCCCCAGGGTGGCCATAGCAGCAAATGCCAGGTCAGCCCCTGAGACCTCCAGGTTTCTGCTCTCTTTCTTCCCTGCATTCCTGTTGGGCACTGGAGGGACAGAAGGTGGAGGAGCAATCCGGGGGGCAGGCAAGGGAGTAGAGCAGGGAGGCCGTGTGGTGTTGCTACCTTGGGGGCCTGCGACCACTTACCCATCAGCATCCTGTTGACGAAGCAGTGCTGCCTCCTTCTCCCGAGCTGTGTGTTCAGCCGTCACCTGGTAGCTTAGCTCGGGAGGTGACGGTAGCACCAGCGGGTCCCCTCGCCTGCGCCTCAGAAGGGGGATCTTACGTATTCCTGGCCCGGCTCCCTCCATCGTAAGCACGCAATCCCTCCTTGTTTCTGCCTGCCCTGGTGTGACGTCTGCCGTTTTCTTGTTCCCAGTCTCCTGGGAGACTTCTGGGGCTGAACGTGAATCCCGGACGCCCTTCTCCTCTGGATTTGTGGAGGACCCGAGAAGTGGCCTGGGGCGCGTCGTGGCCGCACCTCTCCCCGGTCCTGGTAACCCTCCGGTGGAGCTGTATGAACAGCTGACGGCATTTCGCCGCATCAGCCCGCTCGCGCAGGAGGGCTGGGCGCCAGGGTCACCTTCATCTCGGGACCTCTGCCCACAGAGGTTTCGAGGCAGAGGCCCAGGCCTCGGGACAAAGGCAGTCGGGCCTCGCTGGCCTACAGCAGGCTCGAAGGCCGATGGTGGGGTCCCAGGACCACCCGTGCCCCTCCGGTGCTGAGCCTGCTGCTCCATGAGCCAGAGCTCAGTGCTGAGGGAGGAGCTACAGGGGCCCGAAAACTGCCTGCAGGGAGCACCAGCGCTCTCTGGAGACACCTCCTGGTCGGGGTAAGGGCCACGGGAATCTGCCGGGAATAGGAACGGTGCTTTTTGTTTTGGATACTCTTCCCCTAAGCTGATGTGGGACGACTAGAAGTGGACCCACGGGCACGGGTGGCCTAGGCGGGTGCTCTCACCCAGGGTTCTCGGGCAGGGGTGGCGAGGGGCCCAGGCAATGAGTCCTTGGGGCACACGCCCCCCACCGGGAGGGGGGATTTGCTGGGCTGAGGGGCAGCTAGCTGAGGAAACTGCCCACCAGAGCCGTTTGGGGAATGCGGGCTACTTCTTTTCCAAAAACAGGCGGAGCGGGGTCTCGGAGCGGCCAACTGCTCCAGTCCCAACCGTAATGATGCTTTGTTGCTGGGACACCGCAGGGAACCCAGACTGCTCGAGCAGGCGGCTGAGCGAGACCCCACGCGCACCAACGGTGGAGAGCAGCAAGCAGCGTGGGTGTTTGCAACAATTCGCAATTTACCAGGAGGCGTCACCCTCAGCATGTGGTCTTCGCCCTGCTGCCCTTGGGGAAGACCACAAGATGCTGAAGGGCTGCAGACAAAAAGACTGCAGGTTTGTCCCCTTTAGCCGGTGGGGTTTCCGGCCCCCCTCCCAAAAGAGGGCGCTCGCCAAAGGGGAATGAGCTGGGGCAATTCTAGCAGTCCCGCGGGGGCCCCAGGGCGGTGGCCGGGGACTGTCGGGCATGGTCCCTGATCTTGAGAGGATGGACTCGGGAGCAGACTTTCTGCCTGGGCCGCTTCTGGGTAACTTGAAAACTTTTGCATCAGAGCTCGTGAGTCTTCCTGCCCTTACCCCATATATGAACTTAGGTATAACCCATCTCATTGATCCAAATACTTTGCATTCAACTCCTCTTTTTATTCCTGAAGTTCCTACCTTTTCCTGTTACTTACCTTCAACCCGAAGAAATTGCTTTTGTGTATTTCTGTACTCAGCAAGTTTTCTAGTAATAAATTCTCTCCAGTTTTCTTTCCCCTCCATCAGCCTTTGTATTTATTTTTGTTTGGCCCTCAAGGCTGATACCTCCAGACACATACAGTATGTGGGGTGATTTTTCTCTCTGCTCTGAAAGATGTTCTTTCAGTCTCTCCTGGCTGGTGTATGTTTTGACAAGAAGCCTCAGACTTTCAAGTTGTATTTCTTGGTACTGGACATGTCGCTTTCTCGGAAAACTTTCAAAACTCGTCCTCACCCTTGCTCTTTATTGGGTCGAGCATGTGCCGGGTGAGACTTTCTCGGATTTTTCATGGATTTCTGACTTCTTTCGGTTACTGGCGCACTTTAGATACACGTAATGATACCATTCGTCGTAGGGAATTGTACCTGTACATCATATATATTATTTCACTTTTTCCCATTCCCTTCCCTTCAACTCCTCCTCCCCTCTTTACCTACAAAATCCTGTTTCCATGTTTTCCTTCCATGCTTTTTTCTCCCTTTTACAGTAACCTTCCCTCTCAGCACTGCTTTCCTTGTGTCCCCTAGGTTCCAGGGTGTTGCACTGGCACTGTCATTTGCTTTCCAGAAATTCTTTAGATTCCTCTTCACTGAGTACTCAGGAGTGTGTCATGAAGATTTGGGGTGTTACTACATTTTCTGTGGCTGATTGCTATTTTCATTGCACAGTGGTCTGATAGTAAACAGGTGATTTCAGTTCTTATTTATTTCAGCAGGCTTTGTGGACGAGTACGTCTGCTTTGGAGAAAGTTCTGTGTGCTGCTAAGAAGAATGTGTGATCTGTTGTGGTGGGGTAACAATCTGTAGATGGTTATTAGGAGTCCATATGTTCAAGGGTATGGTTCAGCTCTGATTTTTTAGTTCATTTTTTTTTTAGGTGATCTCTTTGCATAAATGGGGTATTGAGGTCATCCGCTCCGATTGTGTTAGTGTTTATTTGATTTTTGTTTTGTTTTGTTTTTTGAGACAGGGTCTCACTATGTAGTTCAGACTGCCCTGGAACTCACTGTGTAGCCCAGGTTGGTCTCGAACTCACAGTGATCCTCCTGCCTCAGCCTCCAGAGTGCTGGGATTACAGGCATGCGGCGCCACGCCTGGAGTTTTTTTTTTTTTTTTTTTTTTTGGTACCAGGGATCAAACTCTGGCCCTTGTGCTTGCAAGGCAGGTGGTGCAACCACTGAGCCAAACCCCAGGCTATTTGATCTTTTATGTCTAGCAATATTTGTTTCATGAAGATAGCTGCTCTACTGTTCAGTGCACATATACTTACAAGTGTTAGCTCTCCTTGTTGGGCTATTCTCTTTACTAGTATGTAGTGCCTTCTTTGTCTCTTCTAATGAGTCTTAGCTTGAAGTTTACTTTGCCTGAGAGTAAAATTACTACCCATGCTTGTTTTGGAGGTCCTGGTACATAAAATACCGTTTTCAATCTTTTTTTAATTCATTAAGTTTATTGGTGCATTTTAGGTATACAATATGATGACATTCATTATTGGGAATTTGTACCTCTACGTGATATATCCTGGTTCTTATTTTTTTCCCCATTTCCCTGCCCTCTCTTCAACCTCTCCACCCCTCCCTATTTCCAAAGACTTTGTTTCCATTTTTTCTTTTTATCACATATTTTCCTTTCCCTTCTTTCCGTTCCCCTTCCCCTCCCCCTTCCTCTTCCCCTTTGGACCATTTCTTCCTACTTCAAATTATCAAACACTGTCAGACAAACCTCAGATCCTGGATGCTCTAAAAACACCAGGCAGGGTGAATGCCAAAAAGTCTGCACCCAGGCCTGCCATATTCAAAGTTCAGGATATCAAAGACAAAACACCTGAGCTTCTGTTGTTTTTGCACTGGTTCTCAGTTCTGGGGAGTACCACATCCTTTGCCCTGAGCCAGGTCTTCAGCCCTTTTTTGGGGGGTACTGGGGATCGAACTAGGCACTTTGTGCTTGCAAAGCAGGCAGCAGAACCATTGAGTTAAATCTCCACCCCTCGGCCCTATGTTTTTGAGTCAGGCTCTCCCTGAACTGCCCAGATTGGGCTTGAATTTGACTTCCTGTCTCCCACCCCCAGAGCGCTGGGATTACAGGTACACACCACCAGCTAAAGACAAAATATCTGAAAGAAGCCAGAGGAAAAGCACCTAGGCTATACAGGAGTGAGGTTAAGATTTACATTCAACGCTTGACAAACCATTAAAGAATGGAATGAAATGTTTAAAATGTTGGGAGGAAATCCACCAACCTAGAATTCAGTTCTACTCCACTGGGTTTTTTCACCTGGCTATGCAGGCTCTCTCCCAGCATGGCAGGCAGGTTCTAAGAACAACTAACTATTCCAGGAGACAAGAAGCTGGGTACAGAGTTACGTCTGCTGTATCTACTATTCAGAGAAATCACAGCTTTTGTCCAGATTCTTGGGCAAGGAGCATAGACCCTTCCATCACTGAGAAGTGAGTTTGCCATGTTTTAATCTATCCTGGAGCCCCTGCCTCTGCCCCTGCATGGTGTTGTTCTTCCTTATTTCTAGGCCTGCAAAAATATCTGTCCTAAAGTCTTTTCTGTCCCTAGTACCTCTCCCTGGTACTCTCGCAGTCTCAAATCAGTATTCCTATAGCACAGTGTTCGCCGCCCCCACCCCCAGGAACCAGACATGGCTCCCTACTTTTCTTAAAATAATTTCTAAACTCCCAGCTATAACATTCAAATTTCCCTTATAATCTGGCCTTTCCTACCTTACCTAAATTGGATTACTTCCCTTGATGCCCACCTACTGGCACTCAGCCTGGGCATACTGACTGCCTCCAACTGGTAAGTTTCTCCATTTCCTCTCCTGTTGGACTCCTGTTCCACCTTGAAAGTCTTCCCTCTCCTCCATAAAGCCTTGCTCTCTTTGTATCATCACACTAGTCTTGCTCTCATTGCATACTGACATTCATTCTGCCTTAAATCCTTCTCAGCAACGATATGTTCTCCTGAAGTGAGGACCGTGTTTCCAAATTGTATTTCTTTCATCAATTTAATAACTGCTTATTGAGGCCCAGAGCCAGCTGCCAGGGATATGGCAATGACCAAGACAAGCTGCTTCCTGTGCCCAGAGAGCTTACATTCCAGAGGGTAGGGGAACAGATGGCAAACGGAGGAACAAAGAGACATAATGATCAAAGATTAGGCGGACTGCTGAGGAGCAAGAGTTAGGGAGCCCTGAGTCAGGCACCTAGATCTCCCATTTTTCAAGAGAAAACAGAAAACTGGATTTTTATGTAAGAGTTTTATTTTATTTTTTATTTATTTTTGGTCCTGGTATCGAACTCAGACCTTGTGCTTGCAAAGCAGGTGGGAGCATCACTGAGCTAAACCCCCAGCCCTGTGTAAGAGTTTTAAAGGCAAGCTTGTTTTCTCTGCAGCTCAAAGTTGTCCTCTTCTGTGGGCCTTCCACTTGCTTGGGTTCACCTACCTCCTTCTCACTTCCTGGTTGCCTGCCCCATCAATATTCCTCCACCCCCAGGATGCCTTACTTGCAGGCCCCACCCCCAAAGCATCCAAATTCCTTGTGGCTCCCTTGTGTTGGGCTTGCTCTGGGCAGCAGCTGATAAGAAGATGTAGGATCCATCACGTAGGACCCTGTAAGACAGTAGGCAGTGTTTGTTGAGGCTCTCAGTTGAGATCCTGGGCCAATTATTCTGTAGTTGGCCTTTTGGGAGGTAGGACATCTAGAGGCTCCAGGGCTGCAACAATGGAAGCCCAATACTCACACCTTAGGCCAACTACATATACATCTGGGGATTGACCTGGAGATAATAAAAGAAGGCTCAGTGACTCTGGTGCTTCCCTGGGTTTGCCCCCCCAGTTCTGACAGGTCCCTGAGGGATGAATCAGGGCCACCTCTGCCATGGGAAAGTTTATACTTTAAAAAAAAAAACTGGTTTTGTTTGTTTGTTTTTCAGGCAGGATCTCAATACGTACTTCAGGATAGACTTGAATTCACTATGAAGCCCAGACTGGCCTCACTCACAGTGATCCTCCTGCTTTAGCCTCCTGAGAGCTGGAATCACAGCTATGAACCACCATATCAAGCTAACAGGGTGGTTTCAAAGTTGTCATGTATCTGGAACATGATGGCACTCAGCATTGTGCAGCTTTCCAGGCCTCTGAAGGAGCAGGCCATGCTAGGCCCTCTTAAGGGATTGCTGCTGGACAGCATCCTTCCACCTGGGTCTTCCCAGCCCCAGAAGTAGCTAATTATTAGCACGCAGGGTACTGACATTTCCTAGGGATAAGATCTCTGAAGCATCTGGCATCCTGGTGACAGCTGTCACGTCTTAGTGTTCAGTCAAGCCACCCCTTCAGTTCCCAGAGAAGCACCAAGAAGTACCCCATTGTAGTGGGACCACCCCTTTGTACTCACTGCCCTACAGCTCTGATGGCTTGAGCTTCTGAGACCCAGAATGTGTTGGATGGGGGTCCTGGGACAGAGTGCCAATCAGCCCAGGTAGGGAGGTGTCAGGGTCTGGAGATTCGTGTATGGGAGTCTAGCCTGGGATTTGGAGAATCAGCACCAGCCTCCCTGAATCCAGAACCTGGAACAGAAAGGCCAAGGCATCAGTCACACCTGAGGGCAGAGCCCCTTCGGAGGGGACCTTCTGACCGTCTGGTGCTGGCTTCTTATCCCATTTCCTTTTCCCCAGAGCGTCAGGCCTCTCCCTGGCCAGGACTTCCACTATTCTTGTCCTGTCCTGCCATTTATAACCAGCTGTATGCTGAGCTGAGTGCTTCCGTACAGCCATCTTTGTTGAGCATCAGAGTTGGTGCTCCCTGGAACCCCCTGTCCAGGAGGGGATAGAACAGGGAGGAGCAGTGGGTCAAGTGGCAAGTTTCCCAGGCTGAGAAGCGACTGAATTCTAGGGTGCCCACCTATGCAAGTCCTCTCGTAGAACCTTCATCTCAGGAGACCTCCCTTGCCAAAGTCTGGTGACCGGTCCAATGAGGGGGGTCACTGGACTGGGCAGGAAGAGACGGGGTAGTGCACAGTGCGCAGAGATGACATAGGACTCTGTGCTCCCTCACCCGGGCACACGGCCTCACATCAGGGTCCAAATACCGAGGCGGCCGCGGAGCTGGGTCTTTAAGCCTGACTGCCCCTCACCCGGCGGGGGCTCCGGAGCTGCTTTCCCACCGGCCTCTCTCGGCCTTCTGTCACCACCCGGGCGATCTAATTTGCATGGTCCCGCCCCCC
>NW_022900946.1:21057451-21064502 GCF_012274545.1 Fukomys damarensis | reverse complement strand
CCAGCAGCGCGGTCGGCAGTCGCCTGGCGGGGGTGGTGACTTCTACGACGTCTCCTTCAAGGTGAGCCAGGCACCTTGCCCCCAGGTGCGTGCAGCAGGTGGTGTCGGCCCGAGCCAAGAGGGGCTGGAGCCTAAGAAGGGACCCAGGGCCCCCGCAGACGTTTGCCGTGCACCTGGCCAAGGACACCCCGCAGCTGGCACAGCTGCAGTGTGCACCGTGCACACACACAGCTGTCAGGCTGTATTTGGGGTACTCAACAGCTGGCTGGCTCTCTCCCTCCCTCTTCTGGGGAGAGCTACACAGGGATCTGGGACATCAGAACCCGGTAGGCACTGCTCCCAGACCATCACCCCCACCCGGACTCTGGATTCATCATTTCCCATATGCTGCCTTCTCTCACACCCAGGGGCTGTGGGTCTCCTCTTTTTCTGGGAAGCAGGAGGCTGGGAAGAGCTTTGCCAGTTGGATGGGGAGACTGAGGCCTTCCCCAGGCCAAGGCAGAAGCTATGTGAATTTGGTGAGAGTAGGTAGGATCATCTTTGGATTTTAGAGCATTTGACAGGAAGCTGGGTGGAGGAGGGAGAGGGCCTGTCTGCCCCTTCTGTTCACAGACCTCCTGGTCCAGGCCTACCTCAAGGTGAAGATCTGACCCTGGGCTGGGAAATCCCTCCTGAAAGGGCCGCTGGGATTTGTATCCTTGTTGGGGTTTGAAGAAGTCTCTGGCATGGAGTCTTAGGAGGTCTCAGCTCTCACTCCCCTGACTCTGTTCCCCATTGGGCCCCAAATGCTTCCTTCCCAGATCAAAGCTTGACTTGCATTGCAGGATGGGCAGCAGCCCTCACCCCCACTTATTGAGAGGGGCCCTGTTGGGAGGGAGAGAAGGGACTGAGACTACCAGAGGTAGAACTGCTGTCTCCCCAGGCCATCTGAACCTGTAAGCCTGGAATGGCTCCCTCCTCTCCTGGTCCTCACCTGCAGCCCCTTTCTGGCTTGGGCAGTTCAAGGCAGATCAAAAGCTCCCTCTAGGTGGGTCATCCTATCCCCTTTCCCCTGGCCTAATACTTTGGACTCTCCTGTCTGTCCTAGGTCATGTTGGTGGGAGACTCAGGCGTGGGGAAAACCTGCCTGCTTGTGCGCTTCAAGGATGGTGCTTTCCTGGCAGGCACCTTCATCTCTACTGTGGGCATTGACTTTCGGGTGAGAGTGGAGGCTGATGTCCCGAGCTCCGACCAGTTCCCCCTCATGAGCTCATTGAGTCCTCCCAGTACCCTTGGGCAGCTGGTTTCTCCATCTTTCCCATGGTAGCCCCATGGTAGTTCTCAGGAGGTGGAGCTCCTAGTGGGGGTGGTTGCCTAGGCATGAGACACCTTATCCACCAAGCTGAATGACTGTCAACACCCAAGGGTCCTGAGAAGATAGCCCAATATCTGAAGTGGTGGTTGCATCCACCTGACGCAGAGACTTCTGTGCCAGGGGCTGGAATTACCCTGTGGGTATATTTCCAGGGTACTGACAGTCAGAGGGAACTTAAGGTCCAGACACTGCCTCATTGCACAGAGGTGGCCCAAGGCTGAGAGATGCCTGGAACCTGCCCAGGTCCTACAAGCCAGGTGGCTGTGGTGCAGCCTGGGAGAGGGTGTTTATATAGGCCTTGTTTGGGGGAGGGGTCCCTGCCTTTGAATGTAAAGATCCCGAGTACCCCAAGCAGGGGTCTGTGAGGCTTTAATATCTACCTCTGGCCACCAGTCTAAATCTCAGGTGCTGAGGTGCTGGTGTGTTCTTGGCAAATCCTAAATTTGCATTTTTCTCACCTTTTAATTAGACCCAGTTAGCAGGAGGCTGGGAGGGAGGCACTTTCTGGGGACAGTGAAGGAGGGCTTCTTCTAGTTTGAGGAGCTGTTCTCTACTCACATTGGGAGTTCCAGGTCTGTTCAAGCCCTCTGGAATGAAGGGCTGAGGTGCCAGAACAAGTTTGGGGACACATGACCCTTTGCCTATCTGGGCTCCTCTTCCCCTTGGCCCTGGGGCAGGTGATGAGCTGATTGATTTGTGCCCTAATTCAGGTTGCCAGGGAAGGGAAGGTGTTCTCCTCCCCAGCCTGGAAGATGGCTGAGTCTGGTTTCTGGAGACCCAGAAACACCCTTACAGCAGGACCTTGGGAGTAGATAGTGGCCGTCCAGTTGGCTAGGGCTGAAGCCAACTGGTTAGCCCTCCCCCTGCCTGAGGGGAGGGCACTCTGGGCCTTGTGTCTAGTCCTGAGCTGGGAGGCCCCACCTAGGTAGCACTGCCAGTCACAAATACACGTACCTATTATATACCACGCGTGGTTCTGGGCCCTGAGGTTTCAAAGTTGGGCCAGACAGGCACAAACGAGCCCTTGGTGAGCCCATGTTCCAGTGAGAAAACTTTAAAAATGGGAGTGGGGGGTCTTTCTCCAGGCAGGACGTTCTCAGTGCACACTGTAGCTCATTAAGTTAGAGGTGTATCTGTGATGGAACTGGTACCCTGGCTATCTCCATTTGTAGATAGCAGTGCTAGTAACAAGCCTTGGGCAATACCATGGATGATTTTTCTTTGTGGGCCAGGGGTGCAGTTTAGTGGGTGAATACTTGCCTAGAAGGCCAGAGGCCCTGGCTTTGATTCCCCAACACCAAAAAGAAAAAAAAAAAAAAAAGATTCAGTGGCTCTGAGCAGGGAACCTCCCCTCCCTCAGCACATCAGAGATGTCCATCCTTTGGAAGCAGGGAAGAGGCTGACTTGGCAAGTGAGTACATGGAAGCCTATGCAGAAGCCAGGTAAAGGTGACAGGCAGGTCTGGGCTAAAAGCCAAGGGGAAGAGAGAGCAATGGCACTTGACTTGGGGTGCAGTGGGGGTGATGACAGGGGGCTTTTCAGGGCAGGGGAACTGGCAGACAGAGGGAGAAAAACCTGACTCCAGGCTGGGTATGGTGGTGGACACCTGTAGTCTCAGCACCAGAGATCAAACCCAGGAACTTGTGCTTACAAGGCAGGCGGTGGCACCACTGAGCTAAATCCCCAGCTAAAGAATAAAATCTTCAAGCCCAATATCAAAGCAGCCATCAGAGCAAGAGAGGCCTGGACAGCTTCTACGGATGGAGCCATCTGGAGATGCTCCCCCAGGGTGGTGGGGAAGAGCTGCAGACACTGGGTGCATCTGGGCCTAAGGGGAAGCATAACATGTAGACAGGAGAAGTAATTTGGTCCCAGCAGGAAGAGAACCTGGAAGTGGATGATGCTGAAGAATGACTTATGAATTCAGCCAAGGGACCCTCATTCTCCCAGTCTGTGGACAGGGGCTTGCAGTCCTTTTACCCCACCCTTTGAAGCCCCCAAGGATAGGGTTATGGGTATTCACTGGAGCTGGCTGATTCTGTTTCAGAACAAAGTTCTGGACGTGGATGGGATGAAGGTGAAGCTGCAGGTAAGGTGACTAGGATAAGAGCAAGTTGGGGGCAGGGTACACCAGGGAGGGGCTGGACAGCATGACCAGTGCGTGTTGCCACAGATCTGGGACACAGCTGGTCAGGAGCGATTCCGCAGTGTTACCCATGCCTACTACCGGGATGCACATGGTGAGCTCAGAGACATGGGGAGTATCTCCCTTGGGAGTCAAGGTTTTGATCTGAGCAAGAGGGTGTGGGTGACCAGCAATCACTGGGCCCCAGGGGTGTCCTCACTGCACTCTACCCTCAGCACTGCTGCTTCTCTATGATGTCACCAACAAGGCCTCCTTTGACAACATTCAGGTCAGTCACTTCTCTCCTGGTGGGGGTAATGGGCCATCATGGCCCCGATGGCACCAGACCTCCCAAGAGTTCTGAGGACTGCTGACAGGAGGGGGACTGGTGGGCTGCTCTGGGCTTGAGGTGGCCCTAGTTGAGTATGAACTGTAACTGGGGCTGGATGTCATCTTAGATAAAGGTGGGCACCTCTGTCCAGCACAGGGAACATTTTCTGGAATTGTGCATTCTGTCAGGTGTAACCTGGAGGGGCCAAGCTTCTGAGGGCAAAATATGCTTCCACCTGGTCCTAGCTCTTTTCACACAGGCCTGGCTGACTGAGATCCAGGAATACGCCCAGGATGATGTGGTTCTCATGCTCCTGGGGAACAAGGTGGGCAGGCCATTCTGCTCTCTCCAGCCTGGCACCACAAAGCAAGGCAGGTGACGGGGGGTGGGAAGGAGACCATGGGCCAGCTGTTACCAAAACCCTGTGCCTGGGCCAGGTGGACTCTGCCCAGGAGCGTGTGGTGAAGAGGGAGGATGGAGAGAAGCTTGCCAAGGTGAGTCATGGCAGGGTGGGTGGCAAGGAGGGTACCCTGAAGCTGTGGAGCCTGGGCTATCCCCACCAGGCCACCACAGCTGGCAACAGCTGTTTGCAGGAGTATGGACTGCCCTACATGGAGACCAGTGCCAAGACAGGCCTCAATGTAGACTTGGCCTTCACTGCCATAGCAAAGTAAGTCCAGGGAGTGAACAGAAATACTCCTTATTGGGGGTTCAGGATATGGTTTTGTTTCATCAACACTCCTACTCTGCAGGGAGCTGAAACAACGTACCATGAAGGCAACCAGTGAACCTCACTTCCGGCTGCATGACTATGTTAAACGGGAAGGTCGAGGAGCCTCCTGCTGCCAATCCTGAACCAAACTGAATTCAGATCTACTCTGAAGGGAGAGGCTCAGCCCCAGAAGATTGGACAGAAGGTCTACAGCCTGCAGCTCCCAGGGACTCCTGAATCAAGCCTTGCCCCTTCGTTAACAGCAATCTCAAACCTCCATTCCCAAAAAGCAAAGGTCTTCAGCTCCAGAGAGGGTTTCATGGAAGTGTGCAGAATATGCCATAGAGCTCTGCTGCCACCTCCTGGGCACTCCTAGAGGGCCAGGCCACAGGCCAACACGTGTACAGTGCCTAACCCCTTAGAAAAGCCATGTTTTTACCATACACTGCTCAGGCAGGACTCTTGCCTGGGACAGGGCTTCTCTGCTATTATCCTCCTGTGTGCCCCAAAAACCAGCCAAAGCTGGCTAGGGCACCTATGTGGCAAGCCCTGGTTAGGCCTAGCCACAGATGAGGCTTGAGTTTGCCAAGCTGTCTTCATCTTGTATTACTAGAATGACTGAACCAATCTTTTGATTGCTTTTTTTTTTTTTTGGAGACAGGGCTTCGCTATGTAGTCCAGGCTGGCCTCGAACTCATGATTATCCTCCTGCCTCAGCCTCCCAAGTGCTGGGATTACAGGTGTGCACCACCACACCCAGCCTTGATTGCAAGTTTTTCAATTCTAGTGAATAAAGGTGTGCTTTCTGGAGTTTCTGTCTCATCTGTTCAAAGAAAGCAACTTTGAGGCCCAAACCTTACCACAAGATGGGTGAAGTTCCATGGCTTTGCCAAATTTTAACCCTTTTTAATGGAGGAATATAACAGTTAGGGCCAGGAATATAGGTCAGCTGTGCGGACAGAGTCTGCCTGGCAAGAGTTAGTCCCTCAATTTGATTCCTGGTACGGCAAAAAAAAAAGGTTTAAGACCCACCCTGAGGGCCGGGTTTAGCTCAGTGGTGCTGTGCCTGCATGAGCAAGGTTCTGAGTTCAATCCCCGGTACTGGAAGAAAAAAAAAAAAAAAAAGACATCCTGGGACAAGGTATAAAGAGCAATCTTTTTTGGCCTTACAAGTAAAATGATTAAGGCAGGCCCAAGAGTTGTCAGGTTACTAACTAGTAATGAGAACTTCATTTTCATATTCATTAGCTTTCCGTTTGCCTAGGGATGAGCTTGTCCGCTACAGAATGCTAACAGGGTAGAAAATGATGCTAGAGAGACTGAAGATTCTCTTCGTTTGCTTTATTGGTAAACAGTTCAGTTAACAGATAACGGATGCCGACCTTACCAATCCCTCCTGCCCACTGGGGTTCTGGATTTCGGTTGATTTAAGTTGAACGTCTACAGCCGGCTCACCATGACCCTGAAAGTCAACCAGAGTTGGAAATGGTGAAAAACTTCTCACCTCCATTTTGGCTCATCCAAATTCTCCCCGTCAAGGGTGCTCACCCAAGCCTCAGTCTCGCAGTATAATCAGACTGCACATGCAGTTCTCATACGAGGTGTCAGAATTTAGGGTAATTCATCATAGGCTTGGAGATGCATCCAGGAAATCAGGCCTGGCTCAGTCTTACCTGCTGGAGGTCTGGAAGTTCAAGAAGATACGTTTGAACGACAAAGGCTAAGGCGGAGCCGAGCCAGGCCAGGCCCAGGCAGGATCCAGGGCTGTGCTAGCCTGTGGGGTTCGGGGGACGCACAAGATTCCACTAGGTCTACAGTTTCTTCCCGCACTGTGGCACACTCACTCTGAAACAGAAGCGCTCCAGCCCCGTAGTCTACTCAAAAGGAAGGTGAGGCCCCACAGTTCGAGCTTATATAGAAATTGCTTTACTTCTATGATTGGGGAGTTCTGGCGGAAGTGCCCGCCTTTACTCGCCACCGATACGCTCTGCTCTCTATCCGGGCGGAGACCCGAAACTCTTCCTTTTTGCGGAGACCATTGAGCGTAACTGTAAATGGCGATGCATCGAGCCAATCAAACCACGATCTGCAGCATAGAGCGATTCTGAAGCCTCCAACCCGCCCAGCTACTCCCGGGCCGCCATAGACAGTAGTTTCCGAAGATCTGCGCGTGAGGCTGCCACCTGGGTCACTAGAACCAGTGAACTACATGTCCCGGCGGGCTCAGCGCCCGAGCGCTTCCGGCTTGCGCGTCCTGTCCCTTTCCCGGCCAGCGGCAGAGGGGGCACGATGAAGCTAGCGGGTGGTGCTGCCGCTCCCCGCCCAGCTACTCCCGGGCCGCCATAGACAGTAGTTTCCGAAGATCTGCGCGTGAGGCTGCCACCTGGGTCACTAGAACCAGTGAACTACATGTCCCGGCGGGCTCAGCGCCCGAGCGCTTCCGGCTTGCGCGTCCTGTCCCTTTCCCGGCCAGCGGCAGAGGGGGCACGATGAAGCTAGCGGGTGGTGCTGCCGCTCTCGGGCAGCGGG
>NW_022900946.1:21035424-21057392 GCF_012274545.1 Fukomys damarensis | reverse complement strand
GCGGGGCCGAGACGGGCCCGGATATCCACGTCGTACCTTTCAGTTTGTCCACCAGTCGCTCCTTTGCTTCATTCTCTTTCTTCCTGCATTTACTGTTCTAAGCGCCGGGGAGACTATGGAAAACGCGAATCCGATTTTATAAGCTCATCTGATGCATGGTCCCCCAACTTGCGTTGACAGTTCGGTCTGGATTGTTTGCTGCGAGGGGCTGTCCTGTGCATTGTAGAATGTTGAGCATCCTCCCTGGCTTCTACTCACCGGAAGCCAGTAAAACCCCCACCCCTGCGTTGTGATAAGTGTCAGCAGACATTGTCAAATGTCTCCCTCACAATCCCTGGTCTAGAGAGAGAAGGGAGAGACTGACAATAGAGTGACAAAATCATAAGGAATTATAATAGGTATTATGAAAGAAACAGCCTGCTGGGAAAGTGAGTATGGGGGGCTACTGGCTTGGTGGGGAGCCCTACAGTTAGGCAAAGACCTGACAGAAGTAACCAGTCTTGGTGACACTGCTGGAAGAGATTTCAGGAAGGAACCAGGAGAAAGGGATTAGCGCACCGGACTGAGCACTGGTGAGGTGGTAGAGAGGCAAGGTTGAGGAAGGCCAGACAACTCCACAGGGTAGAGGCCAGTGATTGTATTGGGCTTACAAGCAGGCTGTGGAGGACTTGATGCACAGAAGATGGATGAGGTCTAAGTCTGGAGCCTTCTGGGTTGTGTGCTGTGGGGGCTCACTGGAGACACAAGAGGCTGTCGCAGGTAGGCCGAGGTGGTCAGCTGAGGCTGAGGTCCAGGGCTCTGGGGTTCCACCCTTCTTTGCTGCCTCACTTGCTTAGGAGCTCCATCTAAGCTGAGCTCGGTACTACATGGCTCTCAGGCAGGAATATCACCTCGAGTTGGAGGACAGCCTGGGCAACATTGGTGAGTTCAAGGCCAGACTGAACTTGATAGCAAGATCCTGTCACAAAAAACCAAAACCGGGGCCAGGGATTTAGCTCAGTGATAACCACTGCCTACCTCAAAAGTGCAAAGTCCAGAGTTTGATTCCCCAGTACCCCCCAAAAAAACAAAACCAAAAAAAAAAAGTCCCAAACCACAAAAAAGGAGCTCCATCTGCCTGGTCTGTCTGCACCTCTATCTTACCACCTCTCAGCCCCCTCATGTACACCTAGGCCTTCTCTTTTCTGTGCTGCTAACACCTGGTCTTCAAGAGGCCTATGGTTCCTTCTTATTCCTTCTCTCGGCCTCTCCCTTCCCAGACCCCTTTTCTGTGTGGCAGGCCCAGCCTATCTGTTCTAAATCCCTCCTTTTTCCTTTCTGGGCATTCACAATTCTTTGTGGAATCTTTAGTCTCTATGTCCTGAGGTTCCTGCATCTCTTCACTGCAGTCACTCCAGGAAGCCAGAACTTCATTCTGAGGGGAAGCAGGGATATATGCAGCCTGTCTGAGGTGACAGGCCAGGAGGGTGTGGCCAGGAAAGGCAGCCCAACCTGTGAGGTTCCTTGAAGTTACTCCCTGTGGCTTCAGGGTTTGAATGGAAAAGATAAGGGTCTGAAATACCCATGGAGAAGTACCTCTGATAGATGGATTGGAGATTAGTGGGGCTTCCTCTCTGTCTCCCCACCTTGGCTCTTAGCTCCTCCAGGGTGAGACTCACATTTAGCTCAGCATGTCCATAATCTCTAGTACCCACTGGCACGAACCTTGGCCTGCAGTTAGACAAAGAAATGCCCAGTGTGAGAAATGGGAAGAAGGTGCAGCTAAAGAGCCTACACTGGTCAGGAGGGTACAGGCAGCCCCAACCCTGTGATGCAGTCACTTCCTTCCTTGGCTTGACGAAGGGTTGACTCAAGGGCACGGCAAGGCTCCTGGGTTTGGCTGGTAGTGGTGAAGAAATCAGAAGGAACAGAGTTTGAATCAGCCATAGTGTGACTTCCTATTGGCCAGGTGCAGGGGCCAGCCTCTCCGCCTCTCTCAGCCACCACTTTGAGCTTTTTTTGTTTCTTTAGAGACAGGGCTTCACTCTGTAATTCAGGTTGGCAGTGGACTCACTGTGTAACCCAGGCTGGCCTCTGGCAATCTTCCTGCCTCAGCTTCCTCAATGCTGGGATTACAGATATGTACCACCACACCTAGCTCCACTTTGAGCTTAGTGAGGAGCTGCCATTAGAAAAGCTGTCACTATTTCTCACATGTCACCTCTCACATCTCCTTCCAGATTTGTGTCCGTCTCTGCTTTGTGTTATGGTCATGAATCTAAGACAGTTGAGGGCAAGCAATTCACCCAACCACACATCTGTTTAAGTGGAGAAGGTGGGATTTGAATCTCGGTCTGTCTGAGTCTGGGGCCCGTGTCCTTGACCACTCTGTCACACTGTGTCTATGACGCCTACTTCAAAGGGTCCATGAGAGTGTGTGTGTACAGTGCCAGCATGTGCCTACAGCTGGTGGGTGAATGTCTTGCTGTGAACCAGGGTTCTCGCAGGCCTGGTCTTACTAATAGGTGGGCCCCTTGTATTTTACCAGCCTTCTGGAGAAGGACCCACCAATCCTTTGCCCTTCAACAGATGCCTGCAGTGTCCCCAGAGTGTCAGTCCCAGGGCAGAGAAATGTGGTTGTTCCCTGGGGCAGTGCGCTGCCAGCTGGGGGCAGATGAAGAACAGCCACTGGAGGCTAGTGTTGGTGTGGGGGCTGGTGCTAGGAAGCCCTGGACAGAATGAGACTGCAGTCTGGAAGCTGGGGAATGGAAATGAACCAGTCCCAGGGGAGGGTTTCAGGGTAGAAGGGGCGGCCTTGCAGAATCCAGGACTGAGGGTCAAGGGACTCTCTGAGTGCCAAAAAGAGATAGCGGTCAGGGCCATGGATGGATGTGGCTCAGTGACATATGCTTGCCTGGCAAGCGCAAGGTCCTGAGTTCAATCCCTGCTGGTGGTGGTGGGGATACTGGTGCTTAATGAGAGGTGGCGTGGCACAGGACCCTATGCATTACCAGAACCGCCCCAGGGAGTTTGTGCTGCTTCCCAGCTTCTTTTGGGCAATAAGAAAGAGAAAGTGAAGGCATGCAGAAAGCGGTGAGAAACCTGCCTAAGGGATCCTGAAAGTGTAGGGTGGGCCTGGGCTGGACCGGGCACTTGATTATCTGGTGAAGGTCCAAAATCTGTTCCCAGAAGTTTGAGACTGCTTTGATTAATTTGGGAGAGCTAGGCACATGCTTCCTAGTTCTGCCCCCTCTAACTGGGTGTTGGAACAGGAAGACAAATGCCATCTCTTCCCATGCCCCAGATTTTGCTGTCTACCTACTCTGGATCTGGCCAGTCCTTCCTCTAGGAAGCCCTCTCGGCTTCCTCCAGACTTGGCCTGGTCCCTGCACCACAAACAGATAAGAGTTCTGGAAAGGGAAGGACAGGGACATGAGGCCAGCACCAAGGGCAGTGAAATGCATTCCTGCTGGGCAGTGGGGTTGAGTGGGAGGGACTCTTTCCCTCTGGTAGAGGGAGCCAGGGAGGCTGGAGAGACTCAGCCTGGGCAGGCAGGGTGTGGGGTACAAGAAGAAAGCCAAGCTGGGTGTGGTGACACATTTGGGAGACTGAGGCAGGAGGATCACTGTGAGTTGGAGGCCAGCCTGTGCTACTTAGCAAGTTCAAGGCGAGCCTCAACTGCATAGGAGACCCTATCTCAAAAACAAAACAAAAGAAACAGCTGGGGCATGGTCATGCATAGAGGCTGAGGCTGGAGGATTGCTGCCAGTTCAGGGCCAGCCTAGGCTACATGGAGAGTTCAAGGCTAGCGAGATCCTGTCTCAAAAAAAAGGAAACTAAGGAAGGGAGAGCCAGTGAAGGGACCTCTGCAGCATTGGGGCAGTGAGTGTGGAAAGCAGGCAAGAAAGGTGAGGTGGTTAGGGCAGTGGTTGGGCTAGGGTGCTAGGTGACAGGAAAGACTGATCAGTCCTCTGCCCAGGATCTGCAGTGTCTAAGGGATCCTTAGGACTGAGGGAAGCAGAGCCAGGGACACTCCAGGCCACAACCCCTCCCCATGTCACAGTGCCTGACTGGGTTGGAAAAGATATGCTAAGGGGACATCAGGGAAATAGCCAGGGGAAGTACATGTGGCTTTGCTATGGTAACCAGGCCTGTTTCTATAGGACTTGGCAGCTAGGCCTGCACTTGGGCCAGAGGCTCAAGATGGGGCTGAGCTAGAGGCTGGACCATCTACAAGTCCCCAAGGCTGGCTCCAGGATGTCAAGAGCTGTGCTTAGAGCTCTGGCTGCAATCCAGCCATTTGGCCACCCATAGCTCAGGCGGGGCTAAGGCCTCTTGAATCATCCCAGGCTCTCCCCAGGGTAGTCACAGGCCTGATGAGATACCTAGGGTGAGCCTGCCCCCTTAAGGGCCCAGCATTGTTCTTCAGGGGATGTCTCCCTACAGCCTACCTGCAAGGAGCTATTTGGTCCTAGCAGGGACTTGCATCTGCAGACTTCCTCCATCCCCCACTCTAGCAGGGCCCTCCTGAGCTGAGCGCTGTTCTGGCTGCCAGCTGCAGGGCCTAAGTGGACAGGGACCCTGGCTAAGTTTAACTCAGACTTTCTAAAAGAGAAGGGGTAGAGACCTGTGTCCCATATCCCTCTGAGGGTGATACCCAAGCAGTCCTTGTACTCTGGGACCCACCCAACTCTCAGTTTTCTAAGCTACTCAAAGGAGGCAGCTCAGGCTTTCCATAAAAGAGACTGAGACATTCCAAACAAGTGGTGAAGATGATCTCCCACTCCCCATTGGACAGGTAGCAGGACCCAGGAACCCCTGGGTTGTGGCTGTGGGTTCACAAAGACCCCTGGGCCTTGGCCCCAGACTCAGGTGAGGTGGAGCAGAGGACTGCCTTGCATTGTCCCAGGTAGAGAGGGATAGTGGAGCAGACTAGAGAAAGATACTGCCCTTTCCTGTTTGTACACTACAACCCCACCTTGCCTTGCTCTGGAGGACCTGAGCACCCTTGGGTCACACTTACTGACCTGTGACACCCAAGATGGACAGCCTTGTTTTTTTCAAGACCTTTGCTCTCTGAAAGATTGTATCTCCTGGCACCTACCCTAGCCCCCAAGACAGCAAGTGGTGTTACACTTGGAAAGGAGAGACAAGGGAGCTGTGAGAAAAGCCCTTTTCCAGTCACATAGCCTTTCCCAGTTTGGGACTAGAGTACCAACCCCGGGGTAGGCTGTTCTCCATACATACTAGCACTAAGAACTGTAGGATGGGAGAGCCAGCTTCCAAGGTGCAGAGAACCACTAAGGAACTGTTAATCTAGTTGATATTTTCCTTCCTACCCCAGAGCCTCAGCAGATTGGGGATGGGGGCCAGGCATAGGACAGCTGGTGCTAAGCTGTCCAGGATCTGCAGAGCTTCTAGGGGGATCCTGAAGTTGTACTTCCTAGGGATATTTCCTAGGGGTTTGGCCTGCAGGACATGCACCCTCCTATCTGGGTCCTGGGCCTAGAACACCAGGAAGATTATTTTTGAAAAATTGAGTGCCTGGAGGACCTGGCTGAGGGGAGGCCTCAGGCATCTTGCTCAATTCCAAAGTTGAGGTTGGATCACTGCTTCGTGGGTGGGGCGCACAAATGGGGTTGATGGACTCCAGGCGGGGGGACCTGCCCACCGCTGGGTCCCTGGCTGGGGCTTCCCAGGCCAAGTTGAAGTCTGCCTACCGCCTTCCTTGCTTAGCCTGGCTCTTGGGCTGGTCTTATACCCCACCACCACCAGAGTGTCATTGTTGCAGGCCTGGCTGCTATTGGTTCATTTAGGACTTTCCGGCTGATTTGCATGTTGCCTTGCGTGCCTTTCTGTTTACCTCACCTCAGAGGGAGAAGCCAGACTCTGCTCTCCCAGATTGGAGCTGCTTGTGCTATTGTCCCCTCCCTGGTCTTCGGGCAGGCTGTCTAATGCCCCAGGGGGGAGTGTTTGCTGGGGTCCTGGCCATTGGCTTTGGTGTCACTTGCTGGACCTTGAAGCTAGCCTCGTGCCCCTGAAAGCTAGCAGTGAAGGGAATAGATGGGTTTCTGAAATTCAAGTCAGTGTCTTTTGAAGGCCTCCCTGTGAGCCAGCCTTGAGTTCACAAAAGCAACAAAACTTTCCTGCTGACAGGCGAGCCCTGGAACTCTCAGGTTAAGGTTGCCTGGGCCTTCCAGTGGCATGGGGTGTCCCCACTCACTCAGGGTGGCAAGTGGATCCCCTGGCCACCCATCCTGGACCTTCCTGCTAGCGGGATGAGGACAGACACAGGCAGTTAAAACAGTGCTTCTGGACTTGCCGTGTTCACATCTCTACTCCAGAACCATACCTCCTCTGGACCTGTCTGCAGGCCCTAGCTCTCCTTGGAGAGTACAGTCTTAAGCACACAGTCAAGCCCTGAAATCGGTCAGGCTAGGGGTATGGGTGGGGTGGCCTCTGTTGGGTACTGAGGCTGGTACAGGGGCAGAGGAAGCCAGCTGTCGTGGAGCCAAGTGTATGCACTGGTTGTTCAACAGTAACGGCTGCCCAGAGTGTGTCAGGGGCTTGGGAGTGAAAGATGGAGGCCTCAGGCAGACTCTTGGGGTTCCACCCATCTACCTAGACCCCGGGTACTCAGAACCAGGGGCCAGGTGACCTTCAGTGCTGATTGCAGGGATCAAGAGCCATCCCCAATCTGCAAGGTGGTTGTTTGGGGCCTGAGCCCTGAAGCTAGATCCAGTGGACAGGATCCCTAGCAGGTAGGTGGCATTGCAGGTGGGAGTTGAAGAGGCAAGTGGAGCCTGGGCACAGGCTGTGTCCTTTGGGAGAAAAGGACAAGCAGTCAGCAGCGGTGGTGAACAGAGCAGGAGCCAGCCCCTCTTTGTGGACCCTGGGGCTGTGAGCACTGCTGGGTGGACCAGGCATACTTTTTGGCCATGGTGGTGGGTGACAGTGCCATCCTGGAGTGTATATGCCAGGTGGAAAACAAGATGCTAGAAGCAGCTGGGCTGTCTGCATGCTGTGTTCTGCAGGGCTAGAGTACAAACAGGCATGCCCACTTCCTGGTACGGGCGGGCTGGCACTTGACCCAGCCAGACCCTTCTGGACCTTGTTCCTCCTATTCCTTCCCTATCCCATAGGGCCTTGGTATATAGCACACCTGCGGTGAGGCCCTGACCGCTGGGATAGGCACTCCACTGCCATTCTCCCCCAGGGAGAAAGCTGGTTCAGAGGCCCCATCCTTGAGCAAGGAACTTGGGGTCTGTGCTACTAGGTGCTGCAGTGGCCCCCTGAGTGGGGCAGTGCACATGGGCCTGATGGCAGGAGTCTTGGGTGTGTAGCCTTCCTCCCCATGGGGAGCACCTTTGGGACTTTGTGCTGTGACCACAGCAACTCCACTGTGGTGGGAGATGGTGCCATGCCAGCCCCACCCAGGCCACCCCTTGGCTTGCAGACTGTTGGGTCCTGAAAGTGGGGACACCACTCGGTGGGGTGCCTACTGGGGACAGGGCAGGGGGGAGATCATTTTAGCAGTGGACAACTCTATAACCAGAACCTCTCCTGAGTGTGACCTGAGGGTCCAGTCTCCCTTTCTCTCTACTCTTCCTTTTCCTGCAGGTGCCCCTGGCCGGGCCTGCCAAGGCACAGTCCCCCAGGTCTAACCAGACCCTCTTTTCTATGGAGGATGGGGATTGTTGGTAGCCCTGTGTGCTTCCCACCTGCCTTCTTCCAGCCCTGAAACCCCTGAGCTGCACCACTGGGATTCCGGTGACCTCTCTGGAGTCAAAAACTGGCATTCCTCTCTTTCCTGTGACTTTCTTCATGTGACTTACGCTTAGAAGTTAGGCTCCAGTTACTTCAACCTGTGGGTTCTCTCTGAAGTTTGACCAGTGCCCTGCTGTCCTGTAGACTGGGTCTGGCCAGGTTGTGATAACACCTTCTATGGCTGGAAACATTTGTCGTAACCTGGTCAGTCCTTGCATGACTGGGTCCTCATGCGGGCTTCATCTGGCCTAGGTCCAGTGGACAGGTAGAGACAGCCACTGAGGCCCAGCTTTGGCCCCAAGGACATTTGGCCTGAAGAAGGGCAGGCTTGAAAGCAGCCAGCAGTGACTTAGGGCCCAGAAGAGCAGACAGCACAGGCGGGGGTCTCTTCACCTCTGAGGTAGAGAACTGGGTAGGCTGTGTGGGCTCTTTAGGGTTCAGCCTGGAGCAATGAGAGCTGGTTGCCCTCACAGCTCCATCTGCCTCATCCTGGGGCCTGTGCGTACCGTGGGCAGGAGGAGGCAGTAGGGCCTATAGTGGATGTGCCAAGTTGGTAGTGCGGACAGGAGAAGAGCCCTGCAGTGGACTGGCCAGGGCAGGCTGCTGCCTCTCAAGCCCCTCATTTGTGTCCCATCTGCAGGGGATGCTGCCCAAGGACCCTGGATGCCTCTCTAGAGCATGAGCTCGGGCAAGAGCACCCGCTACAACCGCTTCTCCGGGGGGCCCACCAACCTTCCCTCCCCAGACGTCAGCACCGGGGTAAGGGGCTGCCTTCTTTGCACACCCCGCCCCAACCCCCCAGCACGCTCTGGTAACTTGAAACTGGCTGTGGCACCTCCAGGGCAGTCCTCTACCTCCCTACCCTACGAGGGTCTCACAAGGAAAGTGTCCGCATGTTGTTGCTGGGTCCCTGCGGTGCATGCATACGGCCAGGCCGTGCGAAAGCGCATTAGTGTGTGTCATGTTCTCTCTTAGACCAGAATGGAAACGACCTTCGGGCCCGCCTTTTCAGCCGTCACCACCATCACCAAAGGTGAGCCAGTGAGCCTTTGGGTGGGAGGAAGCTGTTCCCAGCCATAGTGTGCTGGAAGCTCACCACTGGTGTTAGAGAAAGGGCAGTCAGCCTCTGACCTCTGTTCTTACCCTGTCCAGTTCTGGGCTGTCCCCTGTTAGGCAGGAGTCAGGCCATCCCACTCTGGTGCCTCAGCCCCTGCTGCTGTGTTTCCCCAGGGTCCTGGCATCATCCTACCACCTCCTGGGACCTGCCCAGCACCTCTCCACTGAGGGCTGTCCTGACTTTCCTGGCACCACCAGGCCCATCCATCCCTTGTCACAGTGACCCATGGCTCTTTCCCACCCCCAGGTTCCTAACCCCTGAGAGATTGTGGGATCTTCTCTCAAGTGTGGTTCTGTGCCTCAGTCCAGGAGGTTGGAGGAAATGGCAGACTGTATGGCACACTTCCTGCAGGCACAGGGCCAAGTGGACCTATGTTTAGGCCAGGATTCTGGGGACGGTGTGTTCTCTTTTCTGTCTGGTGCTCAGTCCCTGCTGGAGGGCACCAGCTGCTGACTGGTTTTTTAATTGCCTTGATATGGTTTCCCCTGGATAAACCTAGCCAAAGGCTCCTTGCCACCAGGTACACCTGCTCACACCATCTCCTGCTGCACATGCAGGAGGGCTTTCTCATGTGGCTTTTTTTGAGGGGAAAAAAATACATCATCCCAAGTTGCCCTGCCACCAAGAGAGTTGCTTTTTTGGCTGTTTGTCTGTTTGAGACAGGGTCTCATTATATACAGTAGTTCAGGGGCTGGCCTTGAATTCACTAGGTAGCTCAGGCTGGCCTCATACTTGTGGAGACTCTCCTTCCTCAAACTTCTGAGTGCTGGGATTATAGGTGAAAGTCACTATGCCCAGCTAAGAGACCATTTCCTAACTGGTCACCAGCTTTTTACATTTTCTTTTTCTTTTTCTTTTTTTTTGAGACCGGGTCTTGCTAAATTGGAACTCAGATTCACTATTCTGCCTCAGCCACCCAAGTGCTAGGATTACAGGCATGTACCACCATGCGTAGCATCATCCATCCTCTTTTGTAGACCACATGGTACCTGTCACAAATGTTGAAAGCTCCAGAGGCAGAGAATGCCCCTTGCACCCTCATACCCTTATCCCTGGGTGGTGGTGGTGGTAGAGGGTCAGCTAGTCAGTAAGGCATTAATGATGCCTCATCTGACTCCTCTGTTACAGATAGGAAAGCTAAGGCCCAGTCACAGTACAGGCAGTTCAAGTCCTGATCTTGAGCTCAGGCCTTTAGGTCCAGTGGTTTTGACAGCTGGACCTGGCTGGGCCTGGTGGAATCTTCTCTGGCGCCTCTGGCTGAGGGTGTGAGCTACCTGTACCCAAAGTTGCCTTTGGGCCTGTGAGGTGTCCCACTCTGGCCCTCATGTGGACATGTGACCACCCCCTGACAGGGCTGCCCTGCCCCCTCTAGCCAGGCTGACTGAGGGTAATGTGGACAGGAAAAGGGAAGGCACCTCAGCACCTTCCCTTGGAGGAAGCTAAAAAGGCTGCAGCCTGCTCCTGGTTCTGGTTGTGTCAGGGAATGGGGCAAGAGGACCAGAGCAATAGGATGGGATCCTGGCCCTACCGTGTACCAGCTGAGGACCATGGGCCCATGTGCCTCCTTTGTGAACTGGAGCTGTCAGAGAACTTATTTGGCAGTAACCCTGAAGGTCAGACAAGATGTGGACTCACTTGGGGGTCATCCTTTGGCATTGGTGGTGCCCCTCGGCTGAGTAGAGAGTGTCCCAGACCAGGGCGGGTTCTGGGACTTGTAGAAGTTCTGAAAGAAGCCTCTCCTGAGCCAAGCATGGTGGTGCCCACCTGTAATCCCAGCACTTCAGGAGCTAAGGCAGGAGGGTTGTAAACTCAAGCCCAGCCTGAGTAATTTAGTGAAACTCTGTCTCAAAATTTAAAAAAAAGGGCGTCAAGGATGTAGCTAAGTGGTACCGCACCTGCCTGGCAAGTGCAAGGTCTGAGTTTGATTACTGGTACAAAAAAAAAAAAAAAACTTAAAAATTTAAAAAGGCAAAGCCTGGCTGGGGACTTAGCTCAGTGGCACCGTGCTTACCTTGCAAGCACAAGGTCCTGAGTTTGTTCCCCTGTATGAAAAAGCGGGGAAAAAGGCCAACCTTGGTGGTACGCACCTATAATCCTAGCTCTTGAGAGGCTGAGGGAGGAGGATGGCTGTGAGTTCATGGCCACCCTGAATACAGCAAGACCCTATCTCAAAAAGGAAAAGTGGGGCTGGGGACTTAGCTCAGTGGTGCTGCCCCTTGCCTCGCAAGCCCAAGGTCCTGAGTTCGATCCCCAGCACTGAAAAGAAAGAAACAAAGAAAGAAAAGAAAAAGGGGGGTGCTGCAGATGGAGTTCAGTGCAAAGGCTCTAGTACAGGGGGACAAAAAGAGGAAGAAACAGCAGCAGCAGCAACTCTTACCGCAGTACTCAGTGCAGGGGCCCAGGACTATGAAGGTACAGGCTGAACTTCACAGCCACACTCCTGGCACAGGCTTGACCGTGGGATACAACCCCACCCCTACCAGAGACAGAGGGCCAAGAGCTGGAGATAGCCACAGGGCCCCACATACTGCACAGGCTCCACCAGCCAGGAACTCGGATTGCCCTCTGCCCTGGCCCATTACCCTGCAAGTTTGGGTCAGGCCTCTGTGCAAAGCCTGTGTTCATGGTGTCCAGCGCTCCCTTTCTCTCTTCTCTTGCAGCTGATGGGAGCAGCACATACAAACAGCACCGAAGGACACCTTCCTCCTCTAGCACCCTTGCCTACTCCCCACGGGATGAGGAGGACAGCATGGTAGGCCTCAGCTTCCTCTTTCCACTCTGTCCTGTAGACCAGGCCCAGGGGACGCTGACTGTAGCTACGCCAGGGACAAGGAACTGTATCCAGGCGAGGAAACAGCATGTGTGCGCTGTGAGGTTTGAGCTTACGTGGCAAGACCCTGAGACTAAGAGGAGGCCCTGTGCCTGGTGCAGGAGGCAGTAGGCGGCCAGTTTGGAGAGCTAGGTTGGAAGGTGTATCTGAAGTCCAGGATGAGGCACATTTGCTTCTGTCTTAAGTAAGGTGGGAGTCAGGAGGGAGACAAGGTGAAATTCATGTTTTGAAAGCTTCCTTTGCTACTGAGGAGAGAGTAAGTAGGGTTGTAAGGTAAAGGCAGGATATTAAGGAGGGGGTCCTGACTAGGAGACATGGATACAACAGCTGGAGAAGGAGGGTGGACCCAAGTTGTAGGGTCAGCAAGGCAGTAGGGCTCAGGAGGACTCTGCTAAGTCCCGGAGAGAGCTGGAGAGCACCTTGTGTCTGGCTGTGTGAGAAAGGAGGAGCGCTGGGCCATCAGCTGGCTGTTGGTGCCTGAGTCCTGTGGGCAGGGTCACGGTGGCCATTCCCTGCCAGGGGCTTCACTGGTGCTCACTGTCGGCCTCTAGGGCTGCCGGAGGAACAGGGCTGCCTCTGGGAGGACTGCCCGAGGATGCAGAGGAGCAGAGTGGCAGAGAGGCAGGGAAACTGGACACACTCCTTTATGCTTCCACTATGCTTTACCTGGTACACAGCCTTTGTTGGGCGTGGCAGCCTGCTGGTGGTTTCAGCTGGTTCTCAGGCCCAGCCAGGCTTCCTCAGCGGCCAGACTTTTTTTTTTTTTTTCAATAGGAAGAGAGCCCCTTTTTAGTTAAATGAGCAAGCACACAGGGGCTGTGCATGATGTCTCAGGGAGTCAGGTAGACCTGTGTCCTGACCCTCCGGCCCCTGCCTGCCTCATCTCTGTCCAAGACCTCTGATTGTTCCATGTGAGGTAGCTGGGCCTTCTTCCACCTCAGGCCCTGTGCTCAGGACAGTGTGATCCCAAGAAGAGCACCTAAGGGGCAGATGCAAGTGGAGCTCCCTGTCAGCTCCTGTCTGGTTTCTGTCACCAGCCCTGGGGATATTTGACTCACTTCCTCTTACTTTCGCCTCTTCCTCATGTGGCATTTCCATGTGGACAAGCCACTCGGGGCCCTGTGGAGGGAGATGGGCACCGTCCCGATGTGGGAGGTCTGTGTCCCTTGTCTCTGCTTCCCACTCAGGGACACCCAGCCCTGGGACTGGCTATGCCTTTGCACTAGGGGGCTTCTCGGCTGGGCTGGCAAGGAGTAGGCTCTTTCCTTTGGGTTGTTTGTGGCATGGGGGACAGGTAGAGGTGTGGATCTATATGCTGCTTTCCAATGGTTGTGGTTTAAGATGGTGGCTGCCAGTTCTATCATATCCCAGGAGGATGAAGCGATGGGTACCAAAAGATCTGAGAAACTTCTGAAGGTTTCAAGGCCAGAAGGCAGGAAGGGGCAGTGCTTGCCTCTTCCCCTTAGTGCCCTCCAAGCCCTTACTGTGAGTGGCTCAAACAGGCAGGCACCTGTGCCCTCACCTTGGTACTCAGAAGGCTCAGCCAAGGCTCAGTGGGGACGCTGTCCCTGCTTCCTCTGTGAGCCTCTCAGCCTGGACCCTGTGTCTCCTGGCCGGTGATTCCAGGCAGACATTCGGAACCCCGGATACCCCTCCTGGGTCCGCTTTCCATTCCCTTCCATCTAGCAGTCCAGGGGCCCACAGCCGCTCTGGGATTGGCTGGTGGAGGCACCCCCTCTACGGCGCACATTCCCTCACAGGAAGCAGGAAGCGGCCAGAGCATGTCCTCGTAGAATTGAATAGCAGGAAGTCTCTCCATTTACACAAAGAAAGTTGGCAGTGGGAGCGGGCAGCTCAACACCAGGACCCAGGCTGGCCCAGGCAGGCAGGTGGGGGACCAAGACTGCACCAGCCACAGCCCCTGTGGGCCCTGAGAGTAGCCACTGGGACAAGGGGGCCAAAGGCTGCTGTGCTTCCAGAGTTCCCTCTGCACAGAGCCCCTGATGGGTTGCCTGTCCCTGTGCAGCCCCCCATCAGCACTCCCCGCCGTTCCGACTCAGCCATCTCCGTCCGCTCCCTGCACTCCGAGTCCAGCATGTCCCTTCGCTCCACGTTCTCACTGCCTGAGGAGGAGGAGGAGCCGGTAGGTGTGGGCTGTGGAGGATCTTCCGGGGTTGTCACTGCGGCAGTATCACGGGCATCTTCTTCTCAGGCCTGGCCAGGGCCTCAGGTCCTCCATGGTCCATTTTGGGACTGGGGGCCAGGCCAGGCCCTCTAGATTCAGTCTCCCCACCCATCTCACAGAGAGCTTCCTACTCCTCATCCCAGCAGGAGCGGCAAGTGAGAGCGATTGCAGGCTGCGGTGTAGCTGCTGTCCACACTACTGGACACAGCCCTCTGCCTGGGCTCTGCCTCTAGGGCCACCCCGGCCTCAGCGTCCCCCTCAGGATAGGCCTCACCCGGCTGGGGTGGGATAGCCGGCCAGGGTGGCATGACTGAGGGCAGCCTCCCGGCCACGTCTTCATTCAGGCCCACCTCCCCTTCACCATCCTTTGCCCTGCTTATTTCAGGAGCCACTAGTGTTTGCTGAGCAGCCCTCAGTAAAGCTGTGCTGCCAGCTCTGCTGCAGCGTGTTCAAGGACCCTGTGATCACCACGTGTGGGGTGAGGCCACCTGATGGGCCCCTTCCCCCTGCCTAGGCTGCTCACCCTGACTCAGAGCAGTGGGCTGCTGGCCCACTTCCTTGTAGGCCTGCCCCTTTGTCATGTGCCTGGTCTGGCTGCCCAGCAGGTGCCTTTTGTTTTGGGCTTGGGGTGGTGGTGAACCCTGAGCTGCCACTGGCCTTAACGTGAGGTGAGCACTGTGCCTATTCCCTATGCCTGCCCTTTATCCCCACAGCACACGTTCTGTAGGAGATGTGCCTTGAAGTCAGGTAGGTCCCTCCTTCCCATCTGGGCCTGGCTACCTTGTTAACTAGTGAGAGTGGGTGGTCTCAGTCCTGCTTGGGTCCCTGGCTGCTGAAAAGGCCATGGCTTGCTATTAATCCCTGAGGGGTTATGGGATCCTCTCTCAGTTGTGGTTCCATATTTCAACCCTGTATTGTGTGGTTCGGGAGGTTGGAGAAAATGGCAGACCATATGGCCTGTGCAGTGTCTAGCACACTTGGCCTCTGCTGGGCCTGGGCCAGCACTGTGGGCACTCAGGTAAGGTTTGGTGCCTCCTCAGTGGGCGGTGAGAGCCAGAACTCCTGTTGTCTCCATACCCAGACCTTTCCCCATGGCAGGCATGGGATGAAGCCTCCCAGTGTTGGCACCTATGCTCTGTCATAAGATGCCATCCTGGGGCTGGGGATTTAGCTCAGTGGCGCTGGGCTTGCCTGGCAAGTGCAAGGTCCTGAGCTCTATTCCCAGTACCCCACCCCGACCCCCCAAAAAGTTGCCATCCTCACCAGCTTCTCCTGCCTTTAGCTGGCTGGCTCCATGCCACTGTTAAGGTTACATGACTGCCTTTCCACACCCCGTCCTCTGTCCGCTTGGCCCTTCCCACTACTTTACCAGGTTACCTGAGAGCCTTCTATGACCACCTCGTCCTCCAGACTGAGCCAGCTATGCACCTGTGTGCCTCAGTGGGGCAGATGGCTTAGTGAAACATGTACCCAGAGGGCTCATATCTACCTGGGGCTACCACGGAGGGGGCGGTGGGGCAGGTGGTAGGTTTAGCATGCAACCCCTTCGCAGAGAAGTGTCCCGTGGACAACGCCAAGCTGACAGTGGTGGTGAACAACATTGCGGTGGCTGAGCAGATTGGGGAGCTCTTCATCCACTGTAGGCACGGCTGTCGCGTGGCAGGCGTGGGGAAGCCCAGCGTCTTTGAGGTGGACCCCCGGGGGTGCCCCTTCACCATAAAGCTCAGTGCCCGCAAGTAAGTACCTCCACCCCTAGTTCTTGGTTTCACCACGCGGCCTTGGCTCAGACCTTGTGTCCTGCCCTCACACAGGGATCACGAGAGCAGCTGTGACTACAGGCCGGTGCGCTGCCCCAACAACCCCAGCTGTCCTCCCCTCCTCAAGATGAACCTGGAGGCCCACCTCAAGGAATGCGAGCATATCAAGTGTCCACACTCCAAGTACGGGTGAGTGGGGGGACTCCGGGCTCTCCTCAGCATCGCTGGATGGAGAGCCCCTCTGTGCTGGGCCTGGAGGGATGGGCTGGAGACGGGAGCCACACTTGTCACCATCAGCACAAGCAAGATCAGGATGCCCAAGAGATTCGAGTCCCACGGGAAGGCAAAGAAGGGACTGGACAAGTTGGGGAGCTGGGGTACTGGGGAAGGTCTGCACACAAGAGTGTGCCAGAGCTGGCTTAGCATGGCAGGTTGAACAAATAGCCAGAGTTGTGAGCAGAGAGAAGAGGGCCTTGGCTCTTCAGCGCAGGGAGCCCAGTGGGGGTTGATTTTATTCTTAGGGTCAGGGAGCAGTTGAAGCGCACTGAGGGCTCAAGATTGGATTTTGCTGGTAAAATAGCTGCTGGCTACTGGGTGGTGGAGGTCTGGCAGGTGGAGGGCCTGGCAGTGGAAGATTCTCAGGGACTCCTTGGAGTTGGAAAGATGGGAAGGGTCCCACTGGGCAGGCAGGCGGGCAGCTGTCCTGTCCCCCTAGGTGTACATTCATTGGAAACCAGGACACATACGAGACACATCTGGAGACGTGCCGCTTTGAGGGCCTGAAGGAATTCCTGCAGCAGACGGACGACCGCTTCCATGAGATGCACGTGGCACTGGCACAGAAAGACCAGGAGATCGCCTTCCTACGCTCTATGCTGGGCAAGCTCTCAGAGAAGATTGACCAACTAGAGAAGAGCCTCGAGCTCAAGTTTGGTGAGAACCAGCCTGGAGGGTACAGGGTACAGCCACTGTGCCTGACCCCAGTGACGCCTCCTCTCCTGCTGCTCAGATGTCCTGGATGAGAACCAGAGCAAACTCAGTGAGGACCTCATGGAGTTCCGGAGGGATGCATCCATGTTGAATGTGAGCACAGTGGGGCTCAAGGTGGTTGAGATTCAGAAGGGTGGGGTTGGGCCTCATGGGCAGCCCTTCCCCACTGGCCGCTGCCCCCACTCGTCGGGGTTAGGAGCCAGAGTTCTGGAGAAGACTGCTGCCACCCCTGGCCTTGGAGCTCCATGGCTACACTGATGGCCATGGCAGCTCCACCCATTTGCCCTCCACTGCTCTTGGCCTTGCAGGATGAGCTGTCCCATATCAATGCCCGGTTGAACATGGGCATCCTAGGATGTGAGTAGAGTCCACTGCTATTCTCACCCACTATCCCTAGGGCCCCACTGGGTCCCTCACTGTCTTCTCTTCTCTGCAGCCTATGACCCTCAGCAGATCTTCAAGTGCAAAGGGACTTTTGTGGGCCACCAGGGTCCTGTCTGGTGCCTCTGTGTCTACTCTATGGGTGACCTGCTCTTTAGCGGCTCCTCTGATAAGACTATCAAGGTGGGTAGGATCCTGTCCCATGGTTTCTGTAGCCTGGCCAGGCTGGGTTGAGCACTGAAAGCCAGCCTTGCCAACTTGGACCTACCTGGATGGGGCCCTTTCCCTTGGATGGCTGCCATCTTTATCTGGCGATCCTAGCTCTTGGCACTGAGATGACCCTTTTGGAACCCAACTCTGACCCTGGTCTTTGCAGGTATGGGACACCTGTACCACCTACAAGTGCCAGAAAACACTAGAAGGCCATGATGGCATTGTGCTGGCTCTCTGCATCCAGGGGTGAGTCTGGACACATGTGCCTACTGATGCTGGAGACAGGAGACAGTGTGCTCCTACCCTGTAGGCCATAAACCATAAGCCTGAGCCTGTGTGACTGCATGTCGGACTTCTTCCCTGCTAGGGTACCCTAGACCCTGAGCGAGGCTAGTCTTCTGTGTGGTATTATGTAGGCCCTTGCATGGCTGCTCCGTTTCCAGTTGTGTGTTTACAAAGTCTGGCCCTGGCATGCCTTAGGTGGCCAGAGGCTGGCAGTAAGACTCTTAGAAGGTTGAGGCAAGGACATAGCTTTCACCAGTACAGCTAGGATCTGTGGAACAGCTGCCCCAGCCATCTCCTTGCTTTGGATGTCTTCTTCCCTAGACCTGTCTTCTTGCTTCACGTTGGGAGTCTGTGTGTGAGCATTCATGTGTATAGAAAGGAAGGACTACTTGCTTACTAGAAGCAGCGGTTTAGGTGGCAGCAGCCAGTCCTAGGACTTTGTGTTAAGGGCGGGGATTCCTACCTTTCCAGGCAGGCATCAGTGGCTAGGCCACCACTTTTAAAGTTCCCACACAGAATGGGGCCTGGCTCAGGGAACCAACAGTGGTGCTGGTACCAGGCAAAGTTGCTGGTTCCTGTGGTCCAGGCAGGGCAGTGTCAGCAAGGACAGTGGCTTCCCCCGCCCTCATACGTTAACTTTGCTTTCCCAGGTGCAAACTATACAGTGGCTCTGCAGATTGTACTATCATCGTGAGTAGGGCCCATGGGCAGGCAGGAGTGGGAGGAGGTGGCCCAGTAAGCCTTCTCTCAGTGGTGTAGGCTCCAGGTAGCAGGGCTGGACTCTGAGGCTTGCCATCCACCCCCTCAGGTGTGGGACATCCAGAACCTGCAGAAGGTGAATACCATCCGGGCCCATGACAACCCTGTGTGTACACTGGTATCGTCCCACAACATGCTCTTCAGTGGCTCCCTGAAGGCCATCAAGGTACAGGCAAAGGGCAAGCGTACACATGTGGGCCCTGGGTGCACCCCCGTCCCTGCTTATAGCCATTTCCACAGGTCTGGGACATTGTGGGCACTGAGCTAAAGTTGAAGAAGGAGCTCACAGGCCTCAATCACTGGGTGCGGGCCCTTGTAGCAGCCCAGAGCTACCTGTACAGTGGCTCCTACCAGACAATCAAGGTACATGGAGTCACACCCCCTGCCTCACTTCCCAGCTGGCCCTTGGGGGTTCCTCCTGCCCCGTACCCATCATGATTCGTGCACTCCTGCATGGATGGGCTGCCTCCTGGTATCTCAGCCTGGAACCAAGTGGCCATATTTGCCCATAGATCTGGGACATCCGAACCCTTGACTGCATCCACGTCCTGCAGACGTCTGGTGGCAGTGTCTACTCCATTGCTGTGACGAATCACCACATTGTTTGTGGCACCTATGAGAACCTCATCCATGTAAGGGCCAGGTGCCTGAGGGTAGGACTGACTCGGGGCCTGTCTTGGGCTCTCTCATTTTGGGTCTCTGTCCTTTGCCTGCCCCCTCTCAGGTGTGGGACATCGAGTCCAAGGAGCAGGTGCGGACCCTCACAGGCCACGTAGGCACCGTGTACGCCCTGGCAGTTATCTCAACACCCGACCAGACCAAAGTCTTCAGTGCGTCCTATGACCGGTCCCTCCGAGTATGTGCTAGCCCCGCAGCAGCAGAAGGCCTAGAAGGAGGGTGGTTGGGCCTGAACAAACCCTCATATCCTATGTGCCCCCCAGGTCTGGAGTATGGACAACATGATCTGCACACAGACCCTGCTCCGCCACCAGGGCAGTGTGACTGCTCTGGCCGTGTCCCGGGGCCGGCTCTTCTCAGGGGCTGTGGATAGTACCGTAAAGGTCAGTGCTTTATGCTCCAGACCATCTGAAGGAGCTGCATGGATGGAGCAGGGGGTGGGGGGCAAGGAACTAGAAGCCCCAGGCAAGTGGGAGGGGAAGTCAAGTGTGATCACCAGGTATCCCTGGAGGACAGGGGCACTTGAACCGGAGTCCTTTCCTTGCAGGTTTGGACATGCTAACAGAATCCAAGCCAGGCCTCAGCTCCTTCTGGGCCTTGTTTGAGCCAGGTTTGGGATTCTGCCTGCCGTGTGAGGATAGGTAAATGGGCTCAAGTGGCCAGCAGTGTCCCCCACTGTTGCTACACACTTGGCAAACCTCCTTCTATTTGGCCCTGCCTTCACTCTTGCCAGGGCAAGGCCCAGGCCCCTCTCGGTGCCAGGTACGACACTCCAGTCCACCCTTCATCCATCCACACTCCAGATGAACTGAGAGCCTTTTTACTCACCTTTTCTACTGTTTTTTGGTTTTGGTACCAGGGATTGAACTCACGACCTTGCATTTGCAAGGCAGGCGTGGTGCCACTGAGCTAAATCCCTGGCCCCCCTTTTCTACTGTTTTTAGACTGTATATAGATTTGCTTATTTGATTACTTCCTGATTGAAATAAAAGTGGCACAGACTGTGGCTGTTGAGTGGGGAGGGGTCCTGGGACCAGGGGCCTATGTGTGGCCCTGGGTATGTGCACGGGCACCAGCAATGTGTGAGGGAATCTGGGCCCTTCTTTCCCTGCAGAAAGAGGCACAACAGGGCCTCTAATCCCTGTGCCCCCTTCCCCCAACCCCGCAGCCTCAAAAGAGTGAACCAAGAGCTCCGATCTCTGCTGTTTATTGATAGCCAGCTGACAGCAGCTCCCTGCCCAGACAACCCCCCCCTCCCCCCCTCCCAGAGTCCCAGCCTGGGCTGCCCACTGACAGCCAGCTGGTCAACTCACCAGGAAGCCCCAGGTGTGACATTTGGAAGAGGACCCATGCCTAGGCATCACCCTACCTGGCCCCCTCCACCAGCCTGCAGCACAATTGCTGGTTTTCGGCAGTTTTTAATTTTTTTTTTTTTTTTTTTTTTTTAAAGAAATGTCAAAGTTGTGCCCAACACTTGTGGATCAGCAAACACGATAGAGGAGACCAGTCAGTACTTTTTAGAGGGAGGAAAGAGAAGGCGAAAATGACCACACAACACAGCCTGGACCA
Organism: Fukomys damarensis; assembly: GCF_012274545.1. Classification (NCBI taxonomy): domain Eukaryota; kingdom Metazoa; phylum Chordata; class Mammalia; order Rodentia; family Bathyergidae; genus Fukomys; species Fukomys damarensis. Next base: position 21,036,882 of record NW_022900946.1, on the reverse strand, counting down.
TGAGCAGAAGCATCCATAGGAACTGAATGAGGCCCTGGGGAGACAGTCAGGCACACCCTTGCACACACATCTGCCTGCAGCCTGGCATGCATACCTCTGCACCCACACTGCTGTCATGCACTCAGCTGACATGCCCACGATGACATATTGCCCCAGGGCACTTCTGCCAGCAGCCCCAGGGCATGGCCAGCCCAGGAGGAGAAAGCCCTCCCCACAATCTCAAGGGCACAGAATACAGCCCATCAGCCAGCAAGGCACATCCTTCAAGTTCTCCCAATGCAGATAAGTTACAGGGGAGAGACTCTGGGCAAAGCCCCTTCCAGTCTCCTGTGTGTTCAAGGCTGGGGCACAACCACTCCTAGATGTAGGGAGGGAAGGACACAGACAGATGGCCTGGGTCCCTGACGGTTTTAGTCTCAAGCTGGGCTCCAGTGTCCTTTCAGTTGGTAAATGGTTTTCTAATATAATCAATAATATTTCTTCTTTCTTTAAATATATATTTGTTAAAGTTATACCTTTTTGTTTCTCTGGGGAAATCTGCCTTAGCTCATTCCCAATAAATATTTTTGATAGCTTATATTCTGGGGTGCAGTGGGGCAGCCAACCTTGGCCCCCTGTCCCTTGTGCTGTGCCAGAACGACTGGCAGAGGTTCCCCAGTGGACAGTTCTGTGCTGGGCATAGGCCTGTGCTCTGCCACAGGTTGGGGAGGGGATGACAGCAGCTGCCCCATCTCATCTACACGCGCCAGGGAGCGGGCAGCCCACCACTCGCTCAGAGGCGGCGGCTGTGGCCCAGCAGTTATTGCACAGGGAGCAGCAGACAGGGCTGGGCACCACGGGGCAGCGTGTCCACCCAGAGCCCTTGGAGCCCCTGCCCAGGCGGTCCTGCAGGTGGGTGCCGGTCCGGGCCAGGACAAGAGTTGTGCTTCTGCCGGGGTTGAGCAGTCCCGCCCGCGCTCGGAGGGACCCATCCTGAGGTAAAGGTCAGTGTGCGGGCTGGAGCCCTGGGGCGGCGGGTCGGATGAGGATGGCCACCTCACTCCAGCATGGCGTCCAGCTGGTCGGCCAGGTCGTCGAACATGCTGCCGATGTCGTCTAGGATGCTGCCTGTGCTCTTCACGGCCTCAGGGGGTCTAGGGGCGATCGCAAGTGAGCGTGGCCCCGGGAGCACAGGACCCACCCCTTAGGCCGGGAAGCTCCCGCCTCTCCGGTAGGGGTCGCCCCGCCCACACGCCCCACCCAGCCCGGGCCAAGTCTGAGAATCTCCCTGTGCCTGCGGTTCCCCACCTACCGTGGGCCCTGCCCATCTTCCTGCCGGATCTTCTCCTCCACTGCTTGCAGCGCAGCAGCCAGACACGCGCTGGTCTCCTCCAGTTTCTGCCGCGCGCTGTCCCCGGGGGAAGTGCTGTCGGGTGCAGCGGGAGCCCCGGCAGCGGCGGCAGCGGCAGCAGCAGCACG
>NW_022900946.1:21034782-21035385 GCF_012274545.1 Fukomys damarensis | reverse complement strand
GGGGGGCGGTGGCGGCTTGGGAGACACAGGAGGCGGCGTACCGTGTGCACGTTTCACTTCTATGGAGAAGGAATGGTGCAAACACTGGGAAGCAGAGACCGCCCTCTGGCCCAGTCTTCCCAGGCCAGACCTGTTTTCATCACTGTTTCCCAGTACCCCCTCCCTGGTTGTCACCTACGGGAGCCACAGGACCTTCTAGTTGTTTGAATGCCTCAGCGTCTTTGAACTTCCATCCCACCTGGAATCCCACCCCTTCCTCTTCCTGCACCTGAGTGCTCCCGGGCCTGGGCTGACAAAGTAGTCAGGGTGGACGGATAGATGAGAGGGGTGCAGACACTCCCAGCCTACTCCACCTGGGCCTCGTCAAACTCCAAGAGGCAAACCCCTCAGACCACTGGATCTCGCACTGCTCTAGCAGGCTCTCTCTCTGCACCTACCTGGGCTGCCAGGACCAGGCAGGGGCACCTTCTTGGAGGAGGGCGTGGGTGAGCCCTGGATCTTGGGCACAGGCTGAGGCAGTACAGGCTTAGGAGAGACAGGCGGCTTTGCTGGCTTTCGGGAATCACCTTCTGGCAGGGGCAGTGGGGGCAGGTGTGCCAGGTC
>NW_022900946.1:21026924-21034402 GCF_012274545.1 Fukomys damarensis | reverse complement strand
GCCCCAGCTTTCCGAGGCGGGGCGGCGGCGAACTGTGGCTGTGCCATTCTGATACACAGACAGTGACGGGAGGGGTTCAGAACCAGCCTCCCGCTCCTTGGCCTTAGGGCGACGTTTGACTGTGTCAGACTCGGTCAGGATGAACTTGACATTCTCCTGCTGGTTCTGCTTGGCCCGTATGCGTCTCTTGAGTGTGGCACTGGCCTCCACCCTGGCCAAGGGAGGGCCATCGACACTTGCCTCTCCCTTGCCGGGCCCCTGAGGCTGCTGCCGGCCCTTCCCATCTTCCGCAAAGTGGCCTCCATCTGTTGGCTCTGCAGACCCCCGGCGGGCAGTGGCCAGAAGTCCAGTGACAGGGCCGCTGAGTGTACGGCGCCGGTTCACGACCTCACCGTCAAGCCCAATGGCCTCTTTGTGCTTCACTGAGGCTAACACTGTGGCCACCCGGCCTGGCTCTGGACTGGCAGGCTGAGGTGTGGGGTGGCCCTCCGGAGGCCTACGGGCAGCCCGACCCCCGCCCCCAATGGAAGACAGCTCAAGCATGGCCGCAATGCTCTTCACGCTGCCGGCGCTGCCTGTGTCCACACTGGCAGCCAGGTCACTAGCCCGCCGGCGCTGTGCCTTGACCCCCAGCTGGTCATCCTCGGTCTCTGCATTCTGAGCCGGCTCATCAGCCAGGTTGGCACTGGCCATGGCCGAGCTGGATCGCTTAGGTGGGGGTGGCGGGGGACCCTTCTTGCGGGGCCGAACAGCAAAGGACTGACTGCGATTTACGTTCTTATCAGTGCCAGTGGGTGCTCTCACAGAGTGGCTGCGGCCCACGCGCCGCTGGACTGTAGCATAGGGTCCTGTAGCAGCAGGCACCAGCAGCTCATCCCGCTCAGGCTCACTGTCAGATGCCGCATAGCGGTTCAGGCTGTGAGCGCGCTTCTTGGGCCGCCCAGGTTCTGCCTCAGCCTCAGGGGGCAGGCACAGCATGGGCACAGCTGCAGGCATGGTTTGGGGCACAGGCCCCGGTGTGGCTGACCCTGTGTCACCCTCCACAGGCTGGGGCAGCACATAGGCAAAGCCACGGTGTGTGGGTGACTGTGGTAGGGAACGGGGAGACATGGGGCGCTCTGTTGGTGGCAGCAGCTGTGGGGTGGGCTTCACCTTGGCTGTGGCAGGGGCCGGACCATGAGGTCCTGTGAGGGCTTGTGGGGAGCCTGGCCGGGCTTTAGTGGGTGTCTGAGGGGGGGTGAAATGGCTACCACCTGGAGGAAGGACCTGCCGTGGCTTACCAGGCACTGGGGGCACACTGGCCCTCTTGACGTTGTGCCCATGGCGGCCAGGCCGGACCTCCTTAGGTGGGGTACCAGGGGCCTGCCCCTCATCCAATAGGTATTCCTGGCTTCGTGACATGGGGCTGCCGGGCCCAGGGGGCCCTTCTCCTAGCAGCTCCTGAGAACTACTCATATGCCGAGCCCGTCCACCAAGGCTGGGCTCCTGCCTCGTGGTAGCTCTTGGGGTGGGCGGCAGGTGGTTGGAGGGCTTCTCAGCAGTGCCCCCCTCGGCTGGGCCAGTCATGGCAGCCTGCAGCTCTCCACTGAGCTCACTGTCCTGGAAGGTGGTCATCTTAGGAGACTGGCAGTCAGCCGGAGCAGGCTCAGGTGGGGGCGGGGACTCAATAGCCATCATTTCGAGTGACTGGGGTGCCTTCCGACGCAGGGGTCCCCCCTCGTACTTGGCATATTCTGCTTTCTGGAGCTCTGCCAGCTTCCTCACTGCCAGCATCAGCTTCTTTTGGTGGCCTGGGTGGGACATGGGGGCAGGTCAGGTGGACCCTAATGGGGAGGGGCTGGGCCAGGGCCAGGGCCTCACCCAGCTTAGTGATGCCGATCTCCTGCAGATCTTCCCAGGTGATGTCTGTGATGAAATCAATGTTCTCATAGCCGTTGTCCACCAGCACCTTGTAGTACTGCGCCAGGCCGATCATGGACAGCCACACAGCCAGGTTAGCCTATGGAGCAGGGGACACATAGGGGCAGCCCAAGCTGGCTGCCTGCACCTTGCCGGCCTACTTGGAGCTATTGGAAGAAGCACCTGGCCCGCAGGGCACAGACAAACAGAAGGACGAACAAATAGACCCAAGGTGTAGCTACTGGAGACAGCATTAGCAGGAGCTCAAGACAGCTCCTTAGCACACCTATGGGGCACTGGTACACACAGGAGCCAACACACACATACACACACACACACACACACACACACACCCCATGGGACCTATTCTCAGGACATGGATTTAGGGGAAAAAAACTACTTCCTCACCTGGCCAGGCAGCCGTTGGCACAGTGCCCTGAGGGGCTGCACCCACACGTCACAGACACAGATGCACAGTACCACATTGGACACACACATGCACACCCTGTACTCCGCACAAACACAGCATACAGGCATCCATATCCCCTCCTGCCTCACACATTCTCTTGCTATTTCCTCACCTACATCAGATGTGGTTACTCACATGCCGCACACACACAGCACAGAGCCACATCTACACACATACAAATGTCCACAGCAGTCTTAACCCAGCAACACCGGTCATTCCCTGTGCTCCCAGCCAGACCCACTCATGCTCCAACACTCACCACCCTCAGTCTCACCAGTGACAGAGTGAGGCAAGGCCACAGGGCCCAGATGTGCTCCTGGGAGGATCTCTGAGCTGCTGACTGAGTGGATAAGGTAGGGTGGATGAGTGCCAGGGCCCTGGGGGTCTGGGTGGCCACCGGTACCTCTCCCATAGATGAATAGGCGCCAGTAGACCAGAAAGCCAGTCTCAGGTTGGGCAACCCTGAGCCCACCTCCTCTCAGCCCAGGAGCTGCCCGACACGGGCACATCCCTGTAACAGCACAGGCCACGGCCTGAACACACACCATCAGGAACTGTTTGTCAGCTCCGGCAACAGGTCCGCATTTATGGCAGAATTGTACATGCATCTGTCATGGGATCCTGAAGAGTATCTGGCGTACCAATATGTTTCCACATGTGCCTTCTATAATCACATGTGGGCAGTGCCCTGGGTGACACTGTGTGAAGGGGACACTCTTGGCCTCAGACTGCCCTCACCCTGCCAGCCCCCAGACAGTGTCACCTGGCCCCTGCCCAGGGAGGCCGGCCTCAGTGTCTGGGGTAGACGAACAGCTGTCCAGGAGCTCCCTGCCGGTGGGCCATCCTCCACTCTGCTCCCTAGAGCCCCAGTGAGTAGATTAAGGCTGCAGTCATCTGCCTGTCTGTGTCTGTCTGCTGGTCCTGGCTCAGCCACCAGGATGAAAGGAGCCTTACAGGTTTATGTTCGGGTAGCCAGTCAGGGATGTTCAAGCCACTGATCTCTGCTGTGATCTTCTTTCGGTGGCCTGGCTTGGTGACACCTATAGCCGTGAGGTCCTAGGCAGAGTGAAGACCCATAAGCAAGAGGCAGGTTCTGTCACCAGGAAGGGATAGCAGCCAGTGGCCAGTCTGTTGCAGCTTACCTCAGGGGTCATACGGCTGATGGTAGGCAGGTCATAGCCAGCACTGGTGAAGTTGGGGGCATAGAGCTGCAGCTGGAACGTGGCAAGCCACTGGCTGACTGCCTCAGCACTCTGGAAGACACAAGGCACCGGCTGCAGGCCGCCCACCGCCAGGCCTGTGCCCCGGCCACCGCAGCACCTCCTTTTCTGCTCAACTGGTGGGCCACGGAGTGCTGGGTCTGCCGTCCATGGTCCATCTGCAGCCAGGCCCTGGTAAGCCTGGCACTGGTGCTCCGTCATCTGCCATCCTGGACACTGAGCATCCTCAGCCCTCCAGCCTTCTTCTGGGATCTCCACCCGGAGGATACAGCTGTTCATGTCATAGCTTTCCTGACCTGCCCCCCGTTCCTGCACCAAAGACACTCACACCATCTTGGGGAGGCAAGTGGTGTGACCCCATGTGACGGATCTGGGGAATGGGACTTGGGCTGGGCTCCTCAGTGCTGTGCCCAGCTCCCTGGAGGGTGGACTCTGTGCCCACAGGCAGGAATACCATGCCTCCTCTGCTGTGCAGGACCCAGCCAGCAGCTCACACCTTCCAGCACATGGGTGCATGCACACGCAATCCCTTACACCCAAGCACACACCTGTGCCTCACACCTATCCCCTTCCATACGTGCAGCTACACATGTGCATGCCCAGCTTACAGTCGCACTATTGCACACACACACATCTGTCATCCTGAATGCCTCCACAAACACATACATGTTACCTCACAGATTACATAGTGGACACCTATACGCTCACATGTGTGCACACATGACACATTCACAGATCGACAGACAGAAGGACAAGATCTGACCTTGCAAAAGCCCCAGCTCCTGCTCAGGCCAGGCCAGGCAGACGGCCTGGGTGCCAGTCAGACTCTACCCTTGCCCCCCAGCCTGCCCAGGTCCCAGGAGCCTGCCCGGCCTGTACCTTGCCCTCCGATGCTGGCTCCAGCTTCTTGGGAGGCTGTTCCACATAGACTTGTCCAGTGTGAGCTACTGGAGGCTGGGACCGGGTTGCACCTAGTGACAAGAGGAGGTGGCAGGGCAAAGGTGTTCAGGGGCCACCTTCCTACCAGGTCAGCACAGCTAGGTCCTCACCTGTGGTGCCCTCTAGAGGCTTGACAGGGCTGTCCCCTGGGCTCGATTCAGAGACGGACTTCTGGGAAAGCACCGTTGCCAGGAGCTGCAACCCAGTAAGGCCAATTCACTCAAGCTGCTCCAGGCCTGGCCACCCAGCTGCTCCAGCCCAGCCACCACCTCACTGACCTTGACCCCTTCAGAGCCTGCATGTAAGGCATGGCCACCACCAATCCTGCCACTTGCCACACTGCTCAAGCTGCCACTGCGATCTCCACCTGCCCACACAGAAAGCATGAGGCCAGTGTCAACCCCTGCATCGTCCAAGGGACGCCACCCCCACCCTCAGGCTCCTGGCCTACCTGCAAAAGGCTTCCTCAGCACCCAGATCTCCTCCGGAGGCACAGAGGGCCCCGAAGAGCTTCCTCCCTGAGATGGGCTTGGCTCACTTCCTAATCGGGAACCTGCAGGCCAAGAACAGCCTGAGTCCTGGATCTGCCCAGGGGGGCCTGGCACAGAGAGGAGGTTAGGACATGGTCTTACTGAGTCCTGGACCTGCCCAGGTGTGGGCTGGCATAGAGAGGCAACCAAGCAGAGGTACATACATATCTCTGGAGATCACATTATAGCTTCCTTCCTGGCCAACGCCAGAGAGCTGAAAGACCCTCAAGAGACCCCCTCTCCCCCGCTCCGACATCTGAGATGAGGGGAAAGTGGCTGAGGGTGCCAAGGACCAGGTGTCCTGTGGGCAAAAGAGCTGACGGTTCTGGAGGACCATTTCTATGTGCAAGTGAGGTGAGAAGTTGCCCAGGAGCCTGATGCCAGCAGGATTTAGTTCCTAGGAATTAAATGACAACCCTCTAGTTCCTTGACACACCTTCTAACTGGCACCCTCTGCCTTCTTGCCTCATCTATCAATCTCCATGTCCTTTGAAAAAGGTAAGCTACCGCCAGGCCATGGAGCATCCCAGCCTGCTCCTACACCTCACTCTGCTGTAGCCACACTGGCCCCCCGTCCCTTCGGGTGCCAGGCGCTTTGCCTCAGTGCTTTTGCACATGAGGGTCCTAATGCCTGAACTGCTGCATATAGTTGGCCCCTTTCACTTCTCAGGGCCTTTCTGGGGGGAGGGGTTGGGGATGGGATCTCACCGCGTAGCTCAGGCTGACCTTCAACTCACTATGCAGCCCAGGCTGACCCCAAACTTGCAGTGAGCCTCCTGCCTCCACCTCCCACATACTGGGATTACAGTCACCACATCCACTTCAGGGCCTCCAACTCCACTATCTAAAGCAGGCCCCTCTCCAAATTCTCCGTGTCACTGGTTAGTATCTTCTCCTCCCTATCTATTTCACTGACCCTCACTGCCTCCTACTCTAGGCTGAGCTTCTGGAGAATCAGAACATCTGTCTGGGTCCCTGTGTGTCTCCAGTGGCTGGAGCATCGCAAACGTGCAATGTTTTGAATAAAGGACTGTGCAGGATGTTGATGAGGAGACGACTGGTAGGATGCACTGCTGGGCCCTAGTCCTGGCAGTGGCTATAATTCAGCCCTGCCACCAAGACAACAAAGCACATTTGCTGTTTCCTGGCCCCACAGCTCAGGCCAAGTGTCTCCCTGCTTCCCCCAGAGCTGGGTGGGACTTGCCTGCTCTCTTGACGATGGCCTCACCCAAGGAGGATGGGAAGTAGCCCACCCGGTCATTGCCTGTCCGGTTGTCATGGATACAGCCCTTCCACCTGCCATCTGGATGTTGTTCCAGGACCTGACCAAATAAGTAGGGCAGCATCCTTAGGGAACTGTCTCTCTAGGTGGGTCCTGTTGCCCAGTGCTACCCACCAACTGCTGCAGGAGGGTGTTCTGGGTGAGCATGCCCGGGTCCCACCCCTCCCTGCCTCAGTGGCCACCAGGGCAATTCTCACTGTGATGATGTCCCCGGCCTTCACGTTGAGGCTTGTCAGGTCGTAATTGTTGCAATAATCCTTGGTTGCCCGGACCTGCAGGGCCGCTGAGGCCTCTGGGAATACATGAGGTGGACCCCCCAGTTCTGCAAGCTGCCCGCCCTGACCCCACCCCACCCTCAGCTGTCCGGGCCCACCTCGTAGCAGCTGCTTGATCTCTTTGCTGGCCTGTGATGTGGTGAACTGGTGTACAATATCCAGCGCTGTCTGGCTGTAGGTGTTCCTCACTTGGGCGTTGATCCCACTCTGCACGTGGGAAAGCGTGTGGCCCCGTCAGGGGACCCTTCACCCCAACTCCGCCCCAGCTGCCCCCTGCCCCCAGACTCACATCCAACAACAGCCGAACCACTTCTGTCTTCCCACAGAGTGCTGCTTCATGCAGGGCTGTGCCAGCCTTGGTCTGACGGTTAATGTCGATGCCGGCTTGGAGGAGGAGTCTGGTGGAAAGCAGGGAGGGTGGACAGGGCAGCTGACCAGTCCTCCCTGGCTCTTAAGCCAGGTTTGATTCCCACCTGCTTAGGCTGAAGAATGGGCCGGTACTGTTCTGTGTCCCTGAATACAATATCTGATAGTTGGCAAGCATTTGCCAAAGGGCCCTTGCTAGCCTCTCACAGTTATTATACCGTCCAGTCTTGGTATAAGCACTCCTGTGAGCCTTGCTTTATAGATGGGGAAACTAAGGCTTGGAGAGGCTAAGTGCCTCTACAAGGTCACCTAGCAAGTGGAGAGCCCAAGCTGATGAGCTATGGGTGACTGAGGCAACAGGATCACAAATTCAAGCACAGCCTGGGCAATGTAGTGACCTACTAAGACATTGTCTAAAAAATAAACCCTTTCTCTGGCCTTCCAGCTCACCCTTTACCTGGGCCTCCATACCTAACCACATCCCCACAAGTTCTTTTT
>NW_022900946.1:21020343-21026864 GCF_012274545.1 Fukomys damarensis | reverse complement strand
TTTTTTTTGGTACTGGGGATTGAACTCGGGTCCTCGCACATGCAAGGCAGGTGGCGGAACCACTGAGCTAAATCCCCGGGCCCCAGAGGTTCTTATTTTGTACCCTTAGCCCATGGATGCCACTGAGCCCCCAGGAATCCTGAGGCTGTGTCCCTCTTGCCGGTCACTGGCTGTACCTGATGATGTCGATGTGGCCATTCTTGGCTGCCAGGTGTAGGGGGCTGGTGCCATTGGGGTCAGTGGTGTCACCTGGCCGTGGCTCCAGCAAAGCTGCACACATATTGCTGCTCAGAAGTAGCTGGACCACCTTGAAGGATGGATCAGGGTAGGAAGGCCCTGGCCTGGGGCTGCTCCCCAGGTGAACAGTATAGGCAGGTAGAGTCCCACTCAGCTCCCAGGGAAGACTTACCCCAACTCGGCCAAACTCACAGGCCAGGTCCAGAGGTGTCTTCCCCGAGTTGTCCACCATGCATGGGTTGGACTGGTGCTGCAGCAGCATCTCAGACTGCAGACCCAGGTCATGATCAGTTCCCAGCAACACCAGCCCTGGTATCTGCCAATCCCATGGTGCCACCGAGACTCACCACATCGTAGTGACCGTGCTGGGCTGCCAGGTGCAGGGGGATGTGGCCCTCATCAGATGGGACGTTCACTGCTGAGCCAGCCTTCAGCACTAGCTTCATAGGCTCCTTCCGACCCTGCCAGGCTGCATAGTGCAAGGGCCGCATACCTGGTGGGGCCATTGGGAGCTGACTCTGGTTCTGAACCCATCCCTGATCTCAAGGACATAAATCCCGTAAGATTCTGCTTTGGCCCAGACTGAAACCATGGGCAGAGGCCCCAGTGGAGGGACCGTCCCCACCCCAGAACCTGATCTTCTGCCCCTGGCCTCGAGGCCCTAGACCTGTCTTGCCTTTGTTGTCCTTGATGTCCACAGCAGCCTGAGCCTCCAGCAGTAAAGAGATCAATTCTGTGTTGCCATTCAGGGCCGCATGGTGCAGAGCCGAGAAGCTGAGCGAGCAAAGGGCAAGTGTAGGAGAGGACCTGGCCCCCTGGCCTTCCACAGAGGATGCCCGCCCCGTTCACTACCATCCCAGCTGAGAACTCACCCATCTGGGTCCTGAAAGTTGACATTGATCTTCTTGGTGGAACCGAGGAGCTCTAGGGAAGGAGGGAAACAGTGAGAAACTCTCCCAGGTCCCTTAAGGTGGTCCAAGAGCAGAGTGGATGATGGTGGCTCCCTGTGGCCTGCAGCCAGGTTCTTAGGCTATAAACATGCGTTCTACTCCAGGTGCCAGTGTTTTGAGCCTCCACCTCCTATTGCACTGAGTGTGTGTGTGGCAAGTGTCACCACGCCATGGGTTCTGACCTGCCTCTGCCTGGGAGTGGGAGGCCATGTACCCACATAGGCATCCACATGTGCACACACTGCCCCTCCCTCAAGATGCTGGCTGAGCACCTGCCACTGGTGGGAGGGAGAGAGCCGCCCAATCTGTCTCGGAAGGACCCAGATGGGGCCGGGGGTGGCCAGGAAGGCTGAAACACCGGAAATGGGGTATCTCTAGGGAAAGAGCTGCATCACCACAGTGCACCTTTTACTGTCAACCCAGACCTGCAATATGGATGAGCCCTACCCTCGGAGGGCAGAGGGGCAGCTGGCAAGGAGGCCACTGCCTCACAGTGATGTGGCTGGCCATAGTCACCTCCAGGCTCAGACTGCCTGAAGCCAAGAAACCCATACCCTGCCTTGAGACCTCTCTTCCTGGAGCCACTCCTAGCTGTCTGCCTAGGAGGGGAGCCCACCGATACCCTCCCAGTGGGCTCAAGTCCACCCGGCCTAGGGCCAACCCCAGCCTGTCTGGGCCATGGTTACATAACCCATTTGTGGGTCAGTTGCTCTGTGAGACGGGGCTGGCAGGACAGAAGCCCCTTTGTCCAGGCCCAGAAGAGGGGTGGGGGTGGGGGTGGGGGACCAAGGGCAGGAGAGCCAAGGGAACTGTCACGGAGGGTTGGCTTGCAGGGTTCTACTTCAGCTCTGTCTCAACCGTTGGGTGCAGGGTGTGGCTCTCCTAGGACCCTTTAAGCCCAAGAAGTAAGACAGATCTGAATTCAAATCTTTATTCTGTAAATCACTGGCCCTGTAGGCTTGGCCCCTGGGTTCCTCCCTGGGCCTGAAAAGAGGCTAACAGATCTGGATTTGGTGGTGCCTGTCTATAATCCTATCTGGGAGGCTGAGGAAGGAGGATCACGAATTCAAGCAATTTAGAAGCTGAGCAACTTAGAAATTTAGCAGACCCTGTCTCAAATTTTTAAAAAATTTAAAAAGGGCTTAAAATGTAGCACAACACACACACACACACACACACACACACAGGAGCTAATAGGGCTGGCTTGAGGTATAAGGCATTTCCAGACCCAGGTTTTACTAAGGACGGCTATGTGGAATTCTGGAGTTTCCCAACAGCAAGTGAGCAAAAGCATCTCCATCTATCTGGCCACCTACCCCCTGCTCAGACACTGCTGGTGCCAATGTTCATCCTGGTTAGCAGCAAAACCGACCTTCCCTTTGGTGGCCCCGGCCAAACCTTAAAGTCAGCTCCAGGGCTCTTTTGCACATCTAAATCATGTTCTCAGGAAAAGAAAATTCTGTTTGTTCTACCTCAAGATTTGCTCAAAACACAACCAGGATCCTATGTTTCTCACCATGCTGTGCCAGCAACCTGTGTCAGAGAGCCTCGCCCCACTTTCCTGGCGTGCCTACTCCCTTCCCGCACCCCTCTGTACCATTTAATACCCTATTTTCGTTTTGTGTGCATGTGCTTTTTGTTTTGAGACCCTGTCTCAATTCCACCCCTAAAAAAAGGTACCCTGTTAAAATGTAAGTCAGCTCCTCTCACTCTGCTCCTGGAAACTCTGTGATGCCCATTTCACTGGGGTAAAGGATGAGAGCTGAGCAAGTCAAGACATGGCCCCCTGACTTGCTCTGACCTTCCCATCCTCTACTTCCATTATCTCTGATCCAGCTACATGGGCCTTTTGGTGTTCCTTGGAAATACAAACATCCCTTGCCACTGGGCCTTTGCACATACCATGTCTACGTGTGTAGGCTACTTTTTCTCCAGTTATCTATATGACACACACCTCATTCCTCTAAGGTCTCTATTTAGATGTCACCTGCTCAATAATAAGGCCTTCCATCCAAAACAACCCCTTCCCTTCCCATGTCTGTCCATTTTTTTCTCTTTAGCCCCCATGACCCCTGCCAGGTCACATGTACTTATTAATTGTGTAAGACCACCTCCAGCGCTGAACTACATGCTCCCAGAGGAGGAGTGCTTTCATCAGATTTGCTCACTGCTGTACTCTGTTGGCTGAAATAGTGCCTGCTACCTATGAGACACTGAATTGATGATGGAACTAGAATCCACCATTCCCTGCACTGTCCAACCAGCTTCATGGACACGTGGCTGGCACAGTTCCTCAGGTCCCATGCTTGAAATTCTTAATTTTTGGATAAGGTGACCCAAATTTTCATGGGGCCTAGCAAACGGCTGTGCCTGCCACAAGCTGAAGAGAATGTGGATGTCACCGTCCCAAGGCATCCCCTCTAGGACCACGCTCAGGACACCTACATCCCCACAGGATGTGGATGTGTTGTCCCCAAGTCTTCTCACTGCAAGGTAGCCACATCTCCCAAGACCCCTCTCCCCCTCCCCACCACAGGCCCTCTAAATTCCCATGAGCTCACCTGCCACACCTGCAGGGGCTGACGTTTCACAGGGAGGGGCTTGGAGCTCAAGGCCCAAAAAGTGACCTGACCCAGGGGTGGGAGGAGTCTCCATCAGGAAGATGAGACTACCTGGCACGCATGAGGAGTCTCCTTACTAAGGTCATCTGCCTGTGGTCTCAGGGAGGAAAAGAGCTGAAACCGTTTGGAGGGCAGCCTGCGGTCTAAGAGGCCCCTCCACACAATGCCTACAAGGGGCACTGGTTGCCCAGAAAGGACCCAGAACTGAAGAGTGCCTAAGGCTGGGACACAGGCCCCCAGGGAGATGGTTTCTCTGAGTGAAGCAGGAGCAGAACCCAGGTAGGATGAGGGTAGGGAGGCGGGAACCAAGCTAAGGTCGTGAGAGTCAGTTCCTTTCCCACAAGGTCAGAAAGTCTTCCCGACTGTACAGAAATAGTACAACTCTTTTTTTTTTTTTTTTTTTTTCTTTTTGGTACCAGGGATCGAACTTGGGTCCCTGCACTTGCAAGGCAGACGATGGAACCACTGAGCTAAATCCCCAGCCCGAATAAGTACATGTCTTGTTCCCTAACCCTCCCCACTTCTGTCCTTGTTTCTTGGCCCCCTAACCTCCTAACTGCTCGCCTGAAACTACCCCCACCTTTGAGATCAGAACCAAACTCTAGGTTGGGAAGGAACTCTTTTTGATACAGGGGATCAAGCTTCAGTCCCTGCAAGCTTGGGAGGCAGCAGCGGAACCACTGAGCTAAAGCCCTGGAGGGAACTCTTAATGGGCCAAGGTGATAGGGTGAGGCAGGCCTGGCTCAGAGTGTTCAAGGAGTATCCTCAGGCCTACAAGGAGGGAGGCTGGACCAGAGGGAAAGGCAATGCCCCTTCCTCACAGCAGAATGGAGGTCCTTGCCCAGCATATTCACTGCAGAGCAGTCTCTTCTTCCCCTCAAGGACAGCTACTAAGTGTGTGTGTGTGTGTGTGTGTGTGTGTGTGTGTGTGTGTGTGTGTGTGTGAGTGTGTGTGTGCGTGCGCGCACGCGCGTGCGCACGCACATGCACGTGCAAAGGGAGGTTCCCTTCAAGGCAGGGTGGAGGCTGACAGCCTAGGGTGACAGCCACTGTAGGATGGAGGAAAGGGGCTGGGCACTGGGAAGGGATCACAGACTAGGATCCTGGGAACTCCTCTAGGCCTGGGGGTGGAGGACTCTCAAGGACACTGCTAGAAGCCCCCTACCCTATGGCCCAAACTCCAGCTGTACTTTGCTGAATCAAAATACATCTTACTCCAAAGCAGGCCAGTGTTGCTATGACGACTGAGCTAATTCATGGAGGGATTTCACCATCTGATTTATTATGCCCGCCCCTGTGAGTCAGAGCACAGATATGGGGGACAGGGCAGGTGTCTCTCAGTCCACAGGCCAGACCACACAGAAACAGAGGCAGAAATCCAGGTAGAAGTGAAAGCCTGACACCTCCCCAGGATGGCAGGAGCAAAGGGAGGAGGAAACCCCAAACCTGAAGCCCACAGTTCCCTGGCTATGGGAGGAAGCCGGCTTGGAGAGTGTTTACTGAGCATTTACTAAGTGCTTTGGGTGTGCCCACAGTTCTCAGGACACTACAGTAGGGTAGGAACCATGGGACTCCATCCTACAGACAGAGACTGAGGCCCAGAGGATGCTGGCCACTAGGTGGAAGCCTGTACCATGCTTCTTCCTGCCTCTCCTTAGAAGCCCTCCCTTTTCAGCTCTGAGGCCCTTAAACCAGCACCAGTGAGCAGAGCCTGCAAGGGCCCCATCTCCATCTGTGGAAGCAGCAGACCATGTGCCTGCAAAAGGTGGATGGACATCCTTCACTGCTGGCCAGGCAGAGCTGCTGTAAAGGTGTTACCCTGGAGCTCCAGTACCTCCCCCACCACAAGCAGTCAGAGATATCAGTATCCCCCAGAAGAAATGGAAGAGGGTCCCCTGCTTGCATACAGTCTGTGGGGTGAGGGGAAAGTGAGGGCACCCAGGTCCCACGTGCCAACCTGCAGAGCCCTGCCTGTGCCCGCACCAGTGCCCTGACACACTGACACGGTCATACGTGCGCAGTCGCACACGCAGCTCGCAGCTGGGCCACACACCCATCCATCTATCTCCAGTGGCCCCCAGGGAGGCTCTGGGCTGAGCCAGGATGAGTGCAGAGATCAGAGCTCCAAGCCCCAGGCCCTTCCCTGAGAACCCCACGGTGCAGGCTGGGGATGGCTGGTGTCAGCCCCCACTCACCCACAGCCCCCTTCCCCAGCAAAAAGCCAGGGAGGACTGGGTCTGTTGAAGCCACCCTCAGCAGTGGGCCCAAAGCCCTTGCTCTCCAGGCCACCCTTGCCTGGAGTTTAGCCTGCCCTGGGCTCTCGACCTTGGGCCTCAGCTCCCTCATTAGTAAATGACCCTCACAGGCCATGCCTGGGCAGCCACACCCCCAGTGTGGTCTTGCCCCCCTCTTCCCTGAAAAGCGTGTTATCATGCATGGGATGGGGAGGGGTGTCTGCCCAGGCTGTCATCACTGCACACACACACCCCCACCGTTGCCCTGCTTCACACTATATGAGGGGGATTCTGCCCTTTAACGGCCCCAGCGGGGACACCCCCAGCTGCCAGCCAGCCTGCAGCCTGGGAAGGGAGGGGTCAGCGGCAGGGAGGGAGGACGCGAGTGCTGGAGCTGCCGGCTAGCCGGGTAATGGGTGCCGCAGGTGCCCGCCGAGGGGCTCAGGGGTAGTCCCTCCTCCAGCGCTGGGGGACTGGGG
>NW_022900946.1:21003981-21019572 GCF_012274545.1 Fukomys damarensis | reverse complement strand
CTGCCCGCCGGAGACTGTCAGACATTTCTGGCCCGTGGTTTCCTTAGGAGGTGTCAAGAGATTGTGAAGCGGAATCTCCAAATAATGAATTCGGTGTCAGGGAACCCGCACCCCCTCCCCCAGCTACACCTTCTTCCCAGGCAGCCGCTGGCTCTTTTCCACAAACAATACAGGACAACAGCTCTTCCCCAGGGTGGCCCCAGAGGGAGCCTGACTCCTCCAACCTGGGCACCAGTTAGTGTGTAGCTCTGCATATCCACCGGGAAGGGGGCTCAAACCTCCTATACCCAGGATCAAGCTGAGCCCGAGCCGCAGCCCTTTTACTCTCCGATCTCCAGCCACAGGTTTCTGCAGCCCCAGGCAGGACAGTCTGCTGGACTGATCCTGGAACCCTGCATTCCCAGAGGCCTCTCCTCTTCATCTCCTGCCTGAAGGCCAAGCCCAGGGCATTAGGCCCTACCCTTGCAAATTCGTGCAACATGGTAGACACAGATCTCTTAAGGTCTGTATCCTGGTTTAGGCTCAGTGTCCTCATTGGCGGCAAGGAGATCAACACTCCAATTCAGCAAGGCTATTGGGAGAATTTGGTGGCCTGATGCCCCACTCTCTGTGGCCCGACCCATCAAGCAGGCCCCAGGAGGGTGGCCAGAGGGTGGGAAAGGAGAAGCGGCAGGACCAGAGAAACCCCCTCCCCTGTCTTATCCCCTTGTGAGGTCACCTGTGAGGACTAAGGATCAACCCTAGATCTTTCAGCATGTGCCAGACTCCCAAGGGGCCCCTAAATCCAAGGATTCTTCACCCCCACTGCCAGGTCAGGTGCTGAACTGGTCACTTTTCAGATGAAGATGATTTATTGTCCCCATTCTATAAAGTAATTGAGAACCCGGTGTGGTAACACAGGCTTAATCCCAGCTACTCAAGAGGTTGAGAGAGGAGAATTGCAAGGTCAAGGCCAGTTTGGGCAGTTTAGAGAGATCCTATCTCAAAGTTAAAAATAAAAAGGGCTGGGGATGTAGCTCAGTGATAGTGGCCCTAGATCAATCCTCAGTCGTGGGAAAAAAAAATTTTTTTAAATACAGAGGCCCACTCATCAGATGTTGGATATTTAAGTGTTGTAATGCACACTAATAAACTGTTCAATAAAATCTATTCTATTCTCCTATCTCGACAAATATACCTTCAGTGTAATCTGAAAGGCCAAGTTTAAATTTAGAATTCTTGTATTCCTTTTGGACAATGAATTGGCCCTTGCCTGCAGCTGCCCCTCTTGTTTCCTGACCAGCTCTAGCACCATCCGTATCTAACAAACAGGCACCCCTGAGGCACTAGTTTAACTAGGTGTGGCATCCGACTGTGTGGCTCATTTCAGGAGCGTCTACTCTGGAAGAGGGTTGTACAGCCACTGGAAGTGGGCTTGGGGCCTTCTGGGCAGGAAATTCCAGAGTGTGATTTAGAATGGGCCCACGTATGGCCCCAGAGATTCTTCACCCCACAGCATGGAATATGGCAGGAGAAGAGCCAGGTGAAGTTAGAACCCAGGAGGGTTACAAAAGCCACAGATCAGATACAGCTGACCAGTGACCTGTGGCAAGTTCTGGATGCTCACTTGCCTCATCTATCAAACAGACCAGCAGCTGTGCCTGGCAGGGCAGATGGGAAGGTCTACATGGAAATAAAGATGTGTGCCTGCCTGGGGTCCTCCTAACCTGCAGATGAGGGCAGCACAGAGGATGAGGATACGTGGTGGGGGCGCTCAGGCAGCCCTCCAAGAAGTCAGGCCTCTGAAGACATCCTGGGAGGAGGGGCCGCTGAGCCAGCACAATTGCTGAGGCTGAGCTTGGAGTAGCGCTAGCGGCAGCTCCACTGCAGCCTCAGCTGGCCTGCTTCCCGGATGCATGGCCGTTGCTGCCCAGCCCGCAGCCCTGCCTCTGCCCCACTAGCTGCCTTGCGCTTGCTCAGGCGCTCCCTGGGGCCTCTCCCACCCTCCAGCTCAGCCTCTCCTATATAAAAGGAAAATGTTGAATTTGCCTTCCCCATAGGCTGCTGCGAGCATGTAACGTATGTTAGCTGCATGGTTCTTATCATCATGGTGGGTATTACCTTTATCAAGTGCTTTTCCCATGCCTGATAACAGTTAAGAGGCTCAACAACCACATGTTCCTGCTTGCTTCTTGTCCAGCACAGATGCTGTAGCTGCTCAGACTGGTTGATGGCCCTGCCCAGTTTGTCAGCCACTGCTTATTTGGGACACCTCCTAAGTCCTCAGCCCCCTCGGCCCCATCCTCCACCCAGAGACCCACAGGAAAGGGAACAGCTCAAGAGCCGAGGGGATACCTGCACACATCTGGCCAAGTCTTCTGTCAGCTTACCTTTCCCTCTTGCCCTTAGGCCCTGTCATGGTCTGTACTGCTCCTGATGTCCTTCCAGAGTGGAGGTCCAAAGAACTATTCTTCCTCTGCCCCCCATGCCCAGTACGCATCTCATTCCTTGAGCCTGCTGTGGAATTGTCTCAGTTTGGTTTTTGTTGGGTTGTTTGTTTTTGTTTTGGTGCCGGGGATTGAACTCAGGACCTTGTGCTTGCGAGGCAGTTGGCAGAACCACTGAGCTAAATCCCCAGCCCCTAGTACGCTTGTCTCTTTGAAGGGAAAGATGAGTAGAATGGGGAGCTTTCTCCTCAGACAGAAAGATAACAGGAGAGAGGGTGGCCTAGCAAGATGTGGCTGCTCCTGGAGTCGACAAAACCTGGTTTCGCCATCTGCCCTCCGTGTGTCTCTCAGCTCTGAGCCTCAGTTTTTTTCTCTTCAAATGGAGTGGATTACCCTCTACAGAGTCACTGTGAGAACCTGATACATAATGCAAGTAGAATGATCATTACAGTTAGGTGGTTCATCGAAAAGCTGAACTAAAAAAAAAAAAAGAAAGAAAAAAGAAAAGCTGAACATAGAGTTACCATGTGACCCAGCAATTCCACTCCAAGAAGTAAAAGCATGCGTGCAACAGGTGTTTGTATATGAATGTCTGTAGCAGCACTATTCATAATAGCCAAAAAGGAGAATGTAACCCACACATCCATCAGCAGATAAAATCTGGTCCATCTGCACAATAAAGTATTATTCAACACAGACAGGAATGACACACTGGCACATACTGAGACATGAATGAACCTTGAAAACATGATGTTACTAGAAAACAGACACAGAAGGTCACAAATCACAGGATTCCATTGATAGCAAATATCCATAATAAGCCAATTGATAAAGGCAGGAAGTATATCAGTGGTTGCCAGGAGCTGGTGGAGGCAGATGGGGGGTAGCTCAGTAGGTACTTTGGGATGATGGCAAAATTTTAGAGCTAATGAGAGGTAGTGGTTGCATACCACTGTCACTGTAGTGAGTGGCACTGAATTGTTCACTTTAAGTGGTTAATGTTATGGGAATTTCATCTCAATTAAAACAAAAATATTCTGCCACCTGCCTCTCAAGCATGAGGTCCTGAGTTCGATCCCCGGTACCACACACACACACACACACACACACACACACACACACACACACACAAAAGCCCAGTGCAGTGGGGTACACCTATAATTCCAGCTCTCTGGAAGGCTGAGGCAGGAGGACCAAAACTTTTAGCCCAGCCTGGCAAGCTAGTGAGACCCTGTCTCAGAATATAAGAAAAAATAATATGGGAATGCAGCTAAGTGCAAAGGTCCTGGGTACAATCCTTAGTTAAAAAAAAAAAAAAAAAAATCCACCACAAATTCCCACATAGAACAAGCCTT
Organism: Fukomys damarensis; assembly: GCF_012274545.1. Classification (NCBI taxonomy): domain Eukaryota; kingdom Metazoa; phylum Chordata; class Mammalia; order Rodentia; family Bathyergidae; genus Fukomys; species Fukomys damarensis. Next base: position 21,015,791 of record NW_022900946.1, on the reverse strand, counting down.
TAAAATAACAGTAAAGTGGGTGGGGATTTAGCTCAGTGGTGCCATCGCCTGCCTCACAAGCACAATGACCCAACTTTGATCCTGGGTACAAAAAAAAGGTAAAGGTGCTGTCTTGGTTACTCTTCTCATTACTAAGACAAAATACCCAACATCTAGAGTTAAAGGAAGCCAGGCGTGGTGGCGCACGACTGTAATCCCAGCACTCACGAGGCTGAGGCAGGAGGATTGCTGTGAGTTCAAGACCAGCCTGGGCTACATAGTGAGTTCCAGGTCAGTCTCAACTACATAGTGAGACCTGTCTCAAAAAAACCCAATAATAATAATAATAATAATAATAATAGTAATAATAAAGTTGAAGAAGGAAAGCTTTATTTATTTATTTATTTATTTATTTATTTATTTATTTATTTATTTATTGGTTTTTTGAGATAGGGTCTCACTATGTAGTTGAGACTGACCTGGAACTCACCATGCAGCCCAGGCTGAACTCACAGCGATTCTCCTGCATCAGCCTCTGAGTGGTGGTATTACAGGCTTGCACCACCACGCCCAGCTGGAAAGGTTTATTTTGACTCACGGTTTGTAGAAGTTTCAGTCCATGGTTGCCTGGCTGCAAGGTAGGGTGGCATGGCAAGGGGCATCACTGAGGAGAAACAGTCCATGGTAGGCAGAAGGTAGCAAGTAGCAAAGTAGCAAAGAAGCAGCCAGTGAAGACAGCAATTCTCGTAGCTGGGCGTCGTGGCGCACCCCTGTAATCCCAGCACTCAGAAGGCTGAGGCAGGAGGATCGCTGTGAGTTTGAGACCAGCCTGGGCTACACAGTGAGTTCCAGGTCAGTCTCACCTACATAGTGAGACCCTGTCTCAAAAACAAAAAAATAAAACAAAGACAGCAGTTCTCTTTCTGTTCCTTGTATTCTATTCAGGCTATTTGCCCTTAGGGCAAGTAGGACTCACAACAGGATGGGCCTTCCCATTATCCATGCCCAGAGCTATGCCAAACCAATCAATAGTCACAATAATTTAGAGACCACACACCCTTAATCCCAGCATCATACTCTAGATCCAGCAACATTTGAAAAACCCCCACCTATGACCAGATAAAGCTTGGGGGTGCTATGTAGGCACAAGCCATAACAGGTGCTAAAGGTCAGAAGTTGGGTATGTAAAGGAGTAGAGGGCAAACACCCTAGGCAGAAGCAAAGGATCCAAGTGAGTCTGGAGAAGTAAAAAGCTGTCATCTCCACTGTCTGAGGCTGTGACCTGTGGGCAGGAGAGACTAGAAAGCAACATGGTGGGCAGGAGGCTGGAGGGTACCAGGGATCCTTAGAAGGCTTTCTTGGGGGTGATAAGACCTGACTTTTGTTTGTAAGAGATCACTCTGCAAAGGTGGGTGTGGAGCCAGACACGGTGGTGCACGTGTCTAATTCCAGCACTCCAGAGGCTAAGGCAAGAGAGTCACTGTCTCAAAAAACCAAAAAAAAAAAAAAGTGGGTGTGGGGAGGCAGAGTGAGGCAGCCGAAGACAAAGAGGTCAGAGGAAGGAAAACCCATGGCAGAAAGGAAGGATAAGGGACGGGGGGGGGGTCCAGATGATGCCCAACTGTAACACATGGGTGGACACTGGTCACTGAAGTGTAAGCTGTTAGTGAGGAATTGCCTTGGCCTGCAAGATGATGTCCTCTGTGGGGAATTTGAGGAGCTAAACTTAACTCGGAGTTGGATGTGCATAAAGGACAGAGGCTCTGGAAGCCATCAGGGCTGGAGACAGTGTGGAAAGATCCCAGAGCAAGGATGGCACCGGATGCCCCGGAACTAGTGGTTATAAACCTCCAGGGACCCTGTGGGAAGGCTCCCATTTCTGGAGGAAGACAGAAAGATCGAGTGTTGGGCCATGACCGAGGAGATGGGAGATGTTCAGGAACGATGCTGTTAGCTATGAGGCACCAAAGTCAAGACACAGGAGAAAAAGTATGCACTAGATTTGGCAAAGTGAGAACACCAGTGACCTTGAAAATTTTCCCTGGAGAGTCAGGGACAAAGTTGAAGGACGAGGGGGAGGCAGGGAAGCAGAACCGGCAAGGCAGTGAAGACCCCTTTTTTTTTTTTTTGGTTTTTTGCGACAGGGTCTCACTATGTAGTTGAGACTGACCTGGAACTCACTATGTAGCCCAGGCTGGTCTCAAACTCACAGCAATCCTCCTGCCTCAGCCTCCTGAGTGCTGGGATTAAAGGCGTGCGCCACCACTCCCAGCTTTGGTTTGGTTTGTTGAGCCAGTGTTAGTTCAGGTTGACTTTAAACTCACTATGTAACCCAGGCTGGCCTTGAAATCACAACGATCCTATTGCCTCAGCCTCCTGGGTATTGGGATTAAAGGTGTACTCCACCACGAACCACCATGCTGGTTTACAGACATCTCTTTGTTTTTTGTTTTGTTTTGTTTTTTTTAGTACCAGACTTGGGAGTTTGAGAAAGGAGGATCACCAGAAATTCCAGTGCACACCTATTTGCAAGTTTTTCCAAGTTTGGCTCAGCCTAGACCACTTAGAAATTTAGCAAGATTCCATCTCAAAATAAAAAAGCGCTGGGGATGTAGCTCAGTGTGGAGATTGGATTGTCTTCAGTATAAATGAGTAAATAAGCTAAGTGGTAGGAAGGAAATGAGGTGGGGAAGATATAGTTAGGAAGGTTCCTGGGACCCAGGGCCTGGATGGACAGGCCAGAGTCTTGGCATTAATCAAAGGACCAGCTCACCCTTTCTGAAACCAGAGGAAGGAGTGGTTGGAGCTATGTCCCGAAGTGTGTAGGAAGAAACTGTAAGAGAGACTGTCTCAAGAATTCGGAGGGACCCGGCATAGCGGCACATGCTTGTAATCCCAGCTCTTGGGAGGCTGTGGCAGGTGGATCGCTGCGAGTTTAAGGTCAGCCTGTGATACCTAGAGTTCACAGCTAGCCTTAAGTATATAGCTAGACCCTGCCTCAAAAAAACCAAAACCAAACAAAAGATTTCGGAGGACTGGAATGAAAGACGAGGCATGGGTGTCTGCGGGTTGAAAAGGGTCCAGGCTTGAGTGGGGTGCCCCGAGTTTCAGGCTGGGGCTGTACGGGTTGAGAAGACGGCTGCTAAATGCTGTAAATAAAACTACAGAAGGCCCAAGTACATCTGAATGTAATGTAAGCGAGTCATAACGTTTCAGTATAAATATATCCCACGTAATCGTGGGATATACTTATATTTTTAAAATGTGTTGCTTATCTGAAATTCAAGGGCTGTGAACAAGGGAGGTGTAACGACACAGCTGCCGGCCGAGGAGGGAATGGGGACCGTGCGACCCCGCCTGAGATTCAAGACTGGAAACAACCAGCCGCGCCAAGCGGTGGGTGCCGAATGGGGATAAGGATGGGGCCGCTCAAGTCCATTCCAGGCAGTGATTCAGTTCCTGTCCCAGAATTTTGGTCTCGTCCCACCACCCCTCCCGGCGCGCCATGGTTTAGTCCTGAAGACCCATCGATAACTCTACGCTCCGACTCGGCCTCTTATCGATTCGCTCGGGTTCCCCTCGCCGTCCTGGGTCTAGGCAGAGTACGGAGCGCGTGTAAGGTACGGAGGCCACGGGACAAAGGCCAGGAATCAGCTGCTGGGTGGCTAGCAGGATGCAGCCAAGGGAAGGTGGCGAGCAGAAGGGACTCCGGGCGGTCAGCGAAGCACCGGGAGCTCGCGGGTCCGGCCACACAGAGCCCTCTTCCATCAGATCGAGCAGCTGGTCAGCTACGCATGCGCAGCCGCAGCGCTGGTCTTTCCTTGGCACACCCGCCGCATGCGCATGCGTGTGCCGCCCCTGCGGCAGACGGCGCTCGGTGTGACTGCCCTCTGCTGGCTAGGGGTGGCGTGGCGTTCAACCCTTGCCTGCGCGGGGAAGGGCCTCTGCGGGCTAGGAGGTGTACCTCTTTGGCTGTCAGCAAATCCTAGAATCCGAGCCTGTTTTTCCATCTCTAACGTAGGAATGATAATATCTGTCTCAGAGCTTCAGACATTTATTTAGTACGCAGATGGCATCTTCTGAATACTTAACACTTCTCTCCTCTGCAGATGTTCTGACCTTTGACTCCTGATCAGTTCTCCTGCCCTGGTCGAGATTCATTCTTCCCAGCAGCCACGCCATGAACACCTCCCCAGGAACAGTGGGCAGTGATCCTGTCATCTTAGCCACTGCGGGCTATGACCACACTGTGCGGTTCTGGCAGGCCCACAGCGGGATCTGCACACGCACTGTCCAGCATCAGGATTCTGTATCCTCCATCTGAGTAGTGGGCAGGGTGGTGCTGGGCAAGACAGTGGGTGATGATGTAGCAGCTCCTGCCAGGTAGTGGAGGTGAGAGTCCTAGCCCCAGAGCTGCCTTCCTGTCATCCTCCTTAACAGACCCCAGCAGGTGAATGCGCTCGAAATCACTCCAGACCGCAGCATGATTGCTGCTGCAGGTACCTGTGTCTCTTGGCCTCTTTCCCCTGACCTCTGGTAAAATGACTTGGCACAGCCATGTTTCAGTTCAGCCTGTGTCCCTAGGTTATCAGCACATCCGCATGTATGATCTCAACTCCAATAACCCCAACCCCATCATCAGCTATGATGGAGTCAATAAGAACATCGCATCTGTGGGTTTCCATGAAGATGGCCGTTGGATGTATACAGGCGGGGAGGACTGCACTGCCCGAATCTGGGACCTCAGGTGTTGGGTGCTGGGCAGGAGTAGCCTGCTGCCTTGGGGTGAAGGTGGGCCAGGCAGAGGCCCAGCTTGGGCAAGTTCCCCCCAAGCAGAGGCTGGGCCAGGGAGCTTTGTGGGTGATTTATTGAGGGAAGGAGAAAAGTCTAGTGAAGTGAATTATATGAAAGATCTCACCCTGCTTTGAGGCCAGGGCCTGCCTTTTCCTTCCTCTTCAGTCAGTCACTAGCTTTAGAACACTCCCAGGAGGGAAGAGCCAAACCTCTGAGGTGGGAGGAGGACATCTGTGTGACACCCCCCACCAGGTCTCGAAATCTGCAGTGTCAGCGGATCTTCCAGGTGAATGCACCCATTAATTGTGTGTGCTTGCACCCCAACCAGGTGAGAATTATTCATGGGGCCAGGCGCTCGGGCTTTGGAAGGTAGGGATCCTGCTATATCTCACTTCCCCTACACCCCAGGCAGAGCTCATCGTGGGTGACCAGAGCGGTGCTATCCACATCTGGGATCTGAAAACAGACCACAATGAGCAGCTGATCCCAGAGCCAGAGGTCTCCATCACGTCTGCCCATATTGACCCTGATGCCAGCTACATGGCAGCAGTCAATAGCACAGTGAGTCCCTGTACTCGTGCAGAGGGGCTGATTTCCCAGTGTCCCTAACGCCCCTCCCCTCCTTCCAAGCTTGAACACCCACCAGCCCCCAGAGCCAGCAACATGGATACCTCTCCTGATGTCCCTTTTGCTGCCTGCCATTGTCCCTCCAGCAGGTCAAGGAATTTGAGTCTTTCATTTCCCTGTCGACTCCTGGCCCAAGTCACCCTTCTCTTCCCCGATGCTGACAATCTCTCTGTGCCTGTCTACCTTCTCTCTGACATCCCCCTGGCTCCTTTGTCCAATCTCCCTTAGCAGCAGCCTTATTATCCAGACTGTACCATTCTGCTGAGGAGATCTCAAGATGCCCTGGATCCTGCCCATGGTCTGCAGGATGTTGGCTTGGGCTATATTCTTCCTTCTAGCTTCATTTCCCCCCCTAATTTCACTTGTCAAATCACAGTGTGTCACTTGTTCCACATCCCAGCCTTGGCCTGCTGCACCTTTATCTGGGTGCTCTCTTCTCCTTCTGCAACCCTTTTGGCCAGCAGTAGCCTCCAGGGAGGTGTGATGAGCCCTTGGCTGTTCAGGTGTGCCCTTGGTTGGGGCCAGGCCTCCCATACGCCTCCTGTATGCGCTGGTTCAGGTCCCTATATGCAGTTGGCCCCAATTGCTGGATCCAGGTTCAGTGCCCTTCTCTGAGGTTCCAAGTTTCAAGTGATTGTCCTTCTACCCAATAGGGAAACTGCTATGTCTGGAATCTGACTGGGGGTATTGGTGACGAAGTGACCCAGCTCATCCCCAAGACCAAGATCCCAGCCCATACCCGCTACGCCCTGCAGTGTCGTTTCAGCCCTGACTCCACGTGCGTGTGCAGGACCTGGTGACCTGGGAAGGGGTTTGCCTGGGGCTGGGCTTTGATAAGTTGGACCCACCTGGTACATGGCAAGGAGGTACAGGGTGGGATTAACTCCAGTTTAGCCTCCTGTGTCCCTACCCCTAGGCTCCTTGCCACCTGCTCAGCTGACCAGACATGCAAGATTTGGAGGACATCCAACTTTTCCCTGATGACAGAGCTGAGCATCAAGAGCAGCAACCCTGGAGAGTCATCGCGTGGCTGGATGTGGGGCTGTGCCTTCTCAGGGGACTCCCAGTACATTGTCACGGGTGAGCCCCACTTCCCCTCCCCTGCCTGGGCCTGTGGAATGGGCCAGTGCAGCTGCTGCTCCTCTTCTGCCTTGGGCCAGCTGTGTCAGACTCCAGACACAGTGGTTGCCCTAGGGGTTCGGAGGACAATCACTTGAAACCAGAGCCTCAGAGGGCACCCTGGGGATGTATCTACATAGGGACCTGGGCTAGGGTGTGCAGGTGGGCACCTTGAGTCCTCCCTGTAGGAGGCCCCTGGGAAGCCTAGTCCCTACCAAGGACCGTACCTGGCCCTGAGCTACTGTCTGATTCTTCTTTACAGCTTCGTCTGACAATTTGGCCCGCCTTTGGTGTGTGGAGACTGGAGAGATCAAGAGAGAGTATGGCGGCCACCAGAAAGCTGTTGTTTGCTTGGCCTTCAATGACAGTGTGCTGGGCTAGCGTGTACCCTTGGGAATGCAGGCAGCTATGGGGCAGTGGGGATGGCCTGTGCAGTGCCTCCAGCTGGACGTACCTGTATCACCTGATCAGAGCAAAACCCCTGGGCTAGCCTCTGCCTACCAGGTTCACTGGACCTGAGCAGGCCACCCCACCCCTCAGCCAGCCTAGACCTGCTGTCGGCTCTAGAACTCCCTCGGTGTCCATTTGCTTATCAGGAGCCCACCAAGCCAGGGTATACACGCCTGAGCTGAAAGCCTGCATTCCCTTCAGAAGACTGGGGGAGCCTGACCGAGGCTAGTGCCTACCCTCATATCAAGCTTCCTCTTCCTGCCCCATCAGATCCTGAGGCTCAGAAAATACCACTACAGCCAGGTGCAAGGGTTTATTAGTCCCTGCCAGCAGCTGCCCTCTGTGGTGCTGGTGACCAGCCAGCTGCTGGCCTTTGGGGACAAGGTGCAGACTAGGTCAGGCAGGGGACTTAGTCTGGAAGGTAATAAAAGCAGACGGACATGCAGATGTTGCTTGGGAAGCAGATGTCAATGCAGAGATAGATTAGCCGCTGTCTCTGGGGCCCTGGGAAAAAGAGAGGTCATGAATTCCCAAGAGACTTCCATTCAGTGCCACAGGCCTCTCCACAGTATCCTCCAACTCACCCTCCACTCGATGGGCCCAGTAGATGGGAGTCTTTGCACAGAGCTGTTGGACTGAAGCTCCCACCTGGGTAGGGTCCACGGTGTGGCTCCCATGCACTGCCAGCAGCTCTTGGGCATGGTGGGTATCCTGGCCAGGGGCACGGGACCCTTGAACCTGCAGAAAGCCATAGCATAAGGCTTCTGGCTGGGTGGGGGCCACACATCCCACCCCAACCTGACAGCCCAGGCACCTGCTATCAGCAGCCTGGGCTAAGAGAAGCTTAGAGCTCTCTGTTCCCTGAAACCAGAGCCCTAGCTGGCCTGGGCTGGCTGCACACAGGACCCTTTGTCTGGCTCCTGTCCTGGGGGCTGAGCCAAGGGGGGCTGCTCACCCTGGAGGTGTTCACTAGCAGCTGCAGGGTCTCCCGATCGTGGGCCTCCATCAGGCGGAGGAAGCAGGCCTGATGTTCTGCAGGGCGGTAGCAGATGCAGCCCTGGGGAGGCAGGTGGGTGAGGTGGGGCTTTCTGTAACGTCTGCAGTTTGACACCCTCCTCCTCGTCAACTCACATTCTGCCCGTCGAACAGCACTACCCAGCTGCGGTTGCTCTGAGGTGGAGTCACCATAATGGTTGCCATGTTCTGGGCCATGTCCACCAGGGTGGTTTGGTTGGACCAAGGCACCCTTGGACTTGGGAGGGTCAGTCGGAGCATCTGCAACAGTGGCTGAGAATGGGAAGTTGGAGTTAAGCCAGGTGGGCTTCACAGCCCCAATTGTTCCCAGCCCTGGGCACTCATGCATCATCTGAATGGGCTTTCCACCCTCTGGTCCTGTCATTTGCTGCAAGGCCAGTGTTCTGGCCTGCTGTGGGCTCTAGCTCTGGAGGGCTGGCATGTGCTGGTCTTCCTGCCCCCTCCCACTGTGTGTGCTTGTGCCGGAGAATAGGCTCACCTTGGGAGGGCCATGGGTGAAACCAAGAAGCCCTCCAGCCACAATCCCTGCAGCGGCCAAGGCCAGCAGCAGCAGCAGACCTGCACCTCTCCAGCTCCCACAGCAGGGCTTAGGCTTCACCTAGGGGCACACTGTGGTCAGTGGGGCTATTGGGTTGGAGACCCAGACGCCGGCTTGCTCGGGGACGGAAGCTGTAGTGGGTGGTGGCACTCCCAATCCCTGCCCAGGGCACCCCAGGTTCTTGTCCAGGGAATGGCAGAGGTACTCACCTCTGCAGGACCAGGCCTGGGGCCTTCCGGGTAGCCGCTCCTGTGCTCCATGCTGCAGCCCCTGCTGACAATACACTGATTGTCTGCAGCCCCTTGGAGGACTCGGCAGGGAACCTCAGGATTCTGATGAGCCAAACAACTGTACCCTCCCCTCCAGACCCCGCTGCCTCCTCCCTACTTCAGTATCTGATATCCAGGTCAGAGCAGGGACAACTCCCTCCTCCACTGGGGTGCCAATCACCAGGCCGGGTTAAAAGCTGGCCTGTGTAGAGGTGAGCATAGGGTCTAGGAGGATTTGAGAGCTCAGACCTCTGGGTGAATCCAATCCAGCTGATTGGGGGCAGTTCAAGCCCAGCCTCAATGACTGCTTAGGGCAGATTCAATTCTTCCCTGCTCGTTACTCTGGACTTCCAGAGTGGGGGACAGGGCCTGGCATACAGCAAGCCATCAATAAGTACCTGTCCAGTGACACTAGTACTGGGCTACCACCACCCTCTCCTTTGTGTCTCTACCTGCTGTTAGCCCCACCATAAATCAAGAACACACAGGCCTACCACCAAGAGGATTCCAGACTCCATCAGCAATTGGCACCCAACTGGAGCCCCCTGCAGGCGGAGGAGGATCCTTGGCCTTTAGTGTCGCCTCAGAATGGCTTCTAATTCATCCTTGTCCTGGCCCATCTCCAAACATGACATTGTATGGTGCCTCCCATGGCTGTCCCCCAATTTTCCTGATTCTTCAGAACTGTTTCTGTAACAGGTCTGAAGTGGTGTGGTGCTGCAGAAGTCATTGTTCTAGCTCTAGAATTGGAACACTAGCCTGTTTTTTCAGCCCTCCCATCCTGTCATATCCCTTTCCCCAAGCTACGCAGCTGCCACCTGGAGGTAACTACAAAGGTGAGAGGAAGGAAGGCCAAGTCAGTGCAGGTTTGAGAGTTTAATGTGCATGTGAGGTCACACAGCGCAAAGGGTCAGAAATGGGGTTCACATAGGCTCCCAAGCCGGCTGAAGAGAGAGGCATTGCTGGCTGCTGCACCTGCTGTGTGCTTCTGGTGTGGGTGACAACGCCCTGACAGGCCTGCTCAATATCCAGACCCACCTTGAGCCGACCTCGCAGAGCCAACGTCAGCACCACCAACCTCACAGGCATGGGTGCCCTCCTGTTGCCATGTGGCATCATCTCAATCCCAGCCAATCCAGCTGGGAGCAGCTGCAAGCTTTATTGCTGAGAACTCAGGGAACAGGTGAAAGAGCACTGTGATCACAGGGCTAGCAGAAGCCACTGGATACAGGGTGAGGCACCAGGAAGGAGTCAGCCAAAAGGAACAGCCTCCCAGGCTCTGCCCTGTGAGTGCTGCCAAGTCTGCTCAGCAAGCTGCTAAAGTTCAACAGCCTAGAAACGGGCAGAAAAGGCCAGAGCCCCTTCAGAGAACCTCTGGTTGGCTGGTGGGCCCTGCAAGTCCTCCCACTGACAACTATCCAGGTACTACAAGGCCAAGATAAGTGGCCTCACACCTAACCCCCACTGACATCAAACCCCAGCCCTGATCCAGGGTACAGGCAGGCAGGGAGAGACTGAAAACTTTGTAAAATAACTTCCTGTTATCTGGACAGGTCTTTCCTCCCCCACCCAGAGGGTACCCAGAGGCAGTCCTTGGCCAACACATGCCTTTAGCCATGTTGCTGGCAGTGGGACATGGAGACTTCTTCAGAGTGATTTCTCCTATGGGACAGAGCACATCTATTAATCCACATATTTAAGATTCAATTCCATCACTTGACAAAGTTGTCCACAAGTTTTTCTTTTTTTTTTTCTTTTTTGGTACCAACACCGCTCTGAGCTCCCTGCGCAGCAGCCCATAGTTCAGTGAAGGTGTCCACACCTGCCTGTCTGAGTCACCTGGATTTAAATGTACACTTGAGACATCTGAGGTTTAGCTGGGCTGAGTTTACAGAACAGGGCAGCTGTGTATGAGAAGCTGCAGCCCTGGGCATCTGAAACGGAACAGACATTTGTGACATCAAAGTGGTTTTCAAAGGAAATGAGAAGGATGGCAAGGGCAGCACCCTGCACCCAAGGACAGGGTGACACCACTTGGGAGTGGCCTCCTCCTACCCTGCAGATGAGGAGCTGGGACACAGCAGCAGTCAGCTGTGTTGCATTATCACAGTCAGTGGGGAGGCAGAAAGGACCTCGTTCTGTCTGCACAAGGGTCTTGTAACAGTCACAATAATCAGGACCTTCTTTCTGCCGAAGGGGGCTTCATCCCTGAACAAAACTTTTAAATACAAGACACACACCTCTAGACCTGCCTCAGTCTCAGCAAGGCCTGAGGTTACCTGAATCCTGGACAGGTGCCAATCCTGCCCTAGCCAACACATCCAAAACCCAGGACCTACCCCTATGATGCCCTCCAAGTTTAAAAAGTGCATCTTAAATTAAAATATAAGCATCTGTAAACAACATCGTCCCCAAAACGTTTACTTACAAGGCTAACGACTACTGCCTCTGCTTAACTCCAATTACACTCTCTGGCCACCTCACTGAGCCAATGCCTAAGCCCCACCTATTAATTTGGCTAACGTTTCCGATTACTTTTTATTCTGGAGATTAAAGACACTAAATCTTTAACCTTGAAGGGCAGGCAAGAGATCGGCTATGCTGTCAACATAGAAGTCGGGAACCATTTTCTTCTTAGACATGCAGTCACTTTCCTGATTACTCTTCACGTCCCCCAGCGTGGAGACTCCCGTGAGGGTCAGGATGGTCTTCAGGCCGCAGGTGACGCCAAGGAGGATGTCGGTGTCCAGTCGGTCCCCAACCATGACAGTGCGCTCCGGGTTGATGCCATACTCCTGGGACACGCAGTCGAAGATGAAGCGGCTGGGCTTCCCGATGATGTCGGCCTGGCGCTGGGCGGCCATCTCCACCGCGCGCACCAGACAGCCGGTACCTGCGGGACGGAGGGAGGGAACGGGACGCCGGGGTCAGAGGGTGGGGATGGGGGGGCCGTAGTGGGCCCTCCGGCCTCCCGCCCCGGGGCGCACGGACCCGCGAGG
>NW_022900946.1:20972206-21002712 GCF_012274545.1 Fukomys damarensis | reverse complement strand
GCCTCTGGGGGAGGCAGCACCAACCGAGGCGGCCCGGGGCGGGGAAGCGGACAGCTATTGGCTACTGGGTTCGAGACGCTCCGACGATTGGCTGGCAGAGTGCCAACCAGCATGCGGAAAAGAGCGCTAGCTGCGGAAAAGGTGCGGCCAAGAGCGGCGCGGGACGTAAGGACTCTGCTCATTGGCGGCCACGGGGCAGCTCGCCTATTGGAGGCGCGTGGTCAGCCTAGCTGACGGATGCCGGTGGTCAAGCAAGCTTGCACCAGGGTGGTTGCTGATTGGCTGGGTTTTCTTGGGGTCTCGCGGGAAGGAGGGGCTGCGGCCGCGGAGGCTCTGAAGTCACGTCCGCACTTCCGTTAGGTTGCACAGGGCCTCTGTCCGCACCTTATGTAGGTAAAGTATTTGGTGGCAGCGCGTGAACTGCATACCTCTCAGGCCTGGGATCCTTTCTGAGGCTTCTTACCCCTTAGGCTTTGCCCTCTTATCTCCAGATCTTGCAAAAACGTATTCCCGGGCGAGTGTGGTAACACACACCTGTAATTACTCTACTTGGAAGGCTGTGGCAGGATTGCTGAGAGTTCGAGGCCAGCCTGGGCTACCCAGTGAGATCCTATCTAGAAAGAAAGAAAGAAAATAGTTCTAGGGATGTAGCTGAATGCGGATGCTCTGGGTTTATTCCCCAGTACAAACAACACAAAATAACTGCACTGCCTGTGTTTAGGCGGTAACATGAACCACTGATTCCAAGGCAGTGGGATTGGGGTTTGGGGGAGGATCTTGCCTAAACATAGCTCTCAGTATTGGTCGCTATTATCAATATCAGTTTCTGTTGGCATGATATACAGTAAAGTGCATTTTTGGTTTGGTATAGTGTCCAGTACTGGGGGTAGAACCCAGGAACTTTGCACTGAGCTGCAACCCCGGCCTTTTTTCATTTGTTTGTTTTAGATCCGAATTTGAATCCTCCTACCTCACCCTACCAGAATGCTGGATTACAAGGGTGTGCCTGTGCCTAGGTACTTGGTGGGATTTTTATATTTGTAGGTTTGTTACACATCCCAAATAAAATTTAGAATACCACGTGTGATAAAAATACAGTAAAGTCGGGGCGTGATGGTGCATGTAATCCCAGCACTTGGGAGGCTGAGGCAGAAAGATCACTGAGTTTGAGGCCAGCTTGGTCTACATAATGAATGAGACTCCTTTTTTGTTTTTGTTTTTTAAGTACTGTAAATACTTAAATTTAAAAATTTTTATTACAATTTTAAGACATATCATAAATAAGGCTTCTCGAATTACCTTTACTTAGAACACACTTAACCCACTTCTCTTTACAGTTTCTGAAGCAGTTCTGGAAGTTCTCTTTTGTGTCTCATTGTGCTGTGTATCTGCCGTGGTGTTCTGACTTGATTCAAAACATTTAACTTCGTGGTCATTTTGACTTTTGCATGATACCAGAACAGATGCATAAGGTAGATGTCTTCATTTGACAGAAAAATTCCATAAACATTTGTTCAATGAGGTATGACCAATGGTGAATGTTTAAGTTTTTAAAAATTAGAGTAAAAGACACATAAACCCCTCCACATACTCAAAATACTCTCACTTCAAATGTGCTTACCCCAACATTCTTGGCAATCTCTCTCTCTTCCTTTTTTTTTGTTTTTTTTCTGTATGGGGGATCAAACTTGGGTCCTTATGCTTGCAAGGCAGGTGGCAGAGCCACTGAACTAAATCCCCAGCCCCTCTTCATTTTTTTTTTTTTTGACAAAGTTTCTGTGTATTTCAGGCTGGCCATAAACTCACTATGTAGCTTGGGGTGGCTTCAAACTTGTAGTGATTCTCCTACCTCAGCCTCCGAAGTGCTGGGATTATAGGAGTGAGGCACACCACCTGGCTCTTTACTTATTTATTTACTTACTTAATAGTGACAGATTTATTTAAAAAGTGAAGAGTGAAAGGGCAAGGGAGAAAATTTGAGCCAAACGAAAGGAAAAGAGAAAATGAGCTCAAATAAAAGTACACCCTGGTCTGGGAGACATAGGGTAGGCTGCCTTGAAGAGTCACGGTACCTTACTGTAATTTTTAAAAATTAAACATTCATTATAGTTTTCAAACATCCCTTGTATTTCGAACACCCAGAAAGTACTCCTACCCATGTCCCAATCCACCCAGCGGTGGACACCCTCTTTCAATCACGTTTCAGACTTCTGTTGCATAGAGTTGTAGCCTAATTTGTCTGTTCTAAACCATCTTGCCCTTTTTTTCCAGTACTGGTGAGCAGATGCAAGGCTTTACACATGCTAGGCAAGCACTTTACCACTGAGCTACAGCTCAAGCCTTTTTAAAACTTATTGAGGGCCAGGGATTTAGCTCAGTGGTTCTGCCGTCTGCTTTGCAAGTGCAAGGACCTGAGTTTGATCCCGGCTACCAAGGACAAAAAAAATTAAAATTTATTGAGACGGCATCTCACTTTGTAGTCCAAGTTAGTCTCACTCTGGGATCCCCCTGCCTCAGCCTTCCATGTACTAGAATTACAAATGTGTGCCATCACGCTCAGCCTTCTGAGTAGTTGTGATTACAGGTGTACACCACCATGCCCAGCTATTGGGTCTTGCTGGGTTTTGGGTTTTTTGTTTTGTTTTGTTTTGGTTTTGTTTTTTTGAGACAGGGTCTCACTATGTAGTTGAGACTGACCTGGAACTCACTATGTAGTCCGGGCTGGTCTCGAACTCAGAGCAGTCTTCCTGCCTCAGCCTCCCGAGTGCTGGAATTAAAGGCGTGGGCCATCATGCCCCGCATGGGTCTTGCTTTTTTGGCTCAATATAATGTCTGTGAAATCTGTCCTCAGTTTATTGTCTATATTTATTTAATTGTCCCATGGGCAGTTGTGATACCATAGCTTGCTTTCTACACACACGTACCATTCATTCTGCTACTGGACATTTGTGTCTATGTAAAATAATGCCTCTGGGAACATTCTTGTTCCTATATAAGCATATATGGACATATGTACCCATTCCTCTGGTATTATTTTAGGAATGGAATTTCTGGGTCATAGGATAAGTGTTTGATTATCAGTATCACTTTCACTAGGGCCAGATATCAGAAGGATAGTGGTTCCTGGTTTCCTGAGGGCCTGTGCTGATGGCAGGGCATCTGAACCCCCAATTACCAGAATGTTAACTCCCTATTCTCTTGGGCCTCAGCCATCCATAAAGTCTTCTCTGGATCCACCTCCACCTCCATACCCAAACCTATCCGACAAAATCAATGGCCTTAGCAAATGTTAGGTCCTATTTGTTTATATAACAGTCCGTTTACATTGGTCTCTGCTGGCCCTGGGGAAACGCAGACAGCAAATGCAGGCCAGAAGGGTAGGGCCGTAAAATGTTCCTGCCTGGAGAAAACACCTTAGTCCTATTATTTTTGTTTGTTTGTTTTGTTTTGTTTCTCTTTTGACACAGGGTCTCATTACGTAATTCAGACTGGACTTGAACTTACTGTTTAGCCCAGGCTGGCCTCAGACTCTCTCATCCTCCCAAGTGCTGGGAGGATGTTCTGTTACAGAACAGGAGGAAGTGCTGTTACAGATGTTCATCACCACACTGGGCTGGTTTTTGTTTTTGTTTTTGTACTGGGAATTGAACCCAGGCGCGCTGTCTCGCTCGCTCGCTCTCTCTTTGAGATGGGGCCTTGCTCAGTTGCGTAGGCTAGGCTCAAACTTGTAGACTTCCTGCCTCAGCCTCTCAGAATGCTGGGATTACAGATGTGAACCACCAGAACTGGCAGTCTCTGGTCTCCACGTTTGGTTTTGGTGACTGAACTTACCCTTGGAAGAAATGCTTTCCACAAAAGATCCCAAATCCTTTGTTTACCACTCAGTGACAGCCAGTTGACTTGGCACACTGGCCAGAATGGGGAATGCTGATTACATCCACACATAGCTGGGTTTTAGTGAAAATATTTAATTTCTTCGGTCTACAGTTGGATAATCAGTGTCCAAATAGCAATTCTTAGCCGGGCGTGGTGGCACACGCCTTTAATCCCAGCACTCAGGAGGCTGAGACAGGAGGATTGCTGTGAGTTCAAGACCAGCCTGGACTACACAGTGAGTTCCAGGTCAGTCTCAACTACGTAGTGAGACCCTATCTCAACCCCCCCCAAAAGCCCCCCAAAAGCAAATAGCAGTTCTTACCAGTGTGGCTGTTTATGGGGGAGGAGCCCACCATGAGGTGTGTCTGATACAGTAGGAGCTCAGTACCTACTATGAAGGGTATGGGAACAGTGTCGCCCCAGATGAGGATGGGCTAAGGAATGATTTTCAGTGCTATAAAGACAGACACTATGTAATTTTTAATAGAGTCAATCTTAATAGTTGCATGGATTTACAAGTTTTAGAAAATACGTATAGCCATTCCAACTGTTTTCACAGTGGTTGCTTGTTTGAGACAGCAGCTCACTATGTAGCCTAGGCTCTTCTCAAACTCCTGATGATACCCCTGCCTCAGCCTCCCAAGTGCTGTATTACAGGTGGGCACCATACCACTCAGCGTCAGTATTATTCTTTCTAATAAGCTGGCTGTTCCTGTCCCTGTTGGTCTGCCTAGATCCATGGTTCAGTCTGGTTAGGCTGCCCGTTCTGAACCTCAAGGAGTAACCCAGCAAGAACCCTGGCCTGACCGCAAGAGCTCTGTTTCTCTTGGGCCAGATTCTGGTGTCCACCCACACCCAGGCCATTCCCTGCTTTTGACATCCTTCCCTCCTTTCTTTGGTTACTGGCTTCCCCATTCTTCAGCACATTCTCAAGGAAGGTGGCCCAGGACTCTTAGCTTGGAAGCCCCCCACAAATTTCTTGTGCTGCAAAAGGACCAACTTGTTCTTTCCCTGATCTGCCCCTTACATACCATCCATCTGGGATCCCAGTGACTTCCTGAGCTCTTTCAGTGCCTCTGCTGAGCCCTGAGGACCTTCTGACAGGTGGCTGGAGGGATCCTCCTGAAACAATGAGGTCATTCTCTCTGCTTAAAATTCTGCAGGGGTAAGTGACTTGCCTGTGGAAAACAACGCCATCACTACCCCAGCCTGACTGCTGATGAACCTACCTGCTTCTCACACATTCCAGCTCCTGACAAGCAAAGGTCCCTAGTTTCCCAGCTGGGCAGTCCTAGCATGCAGATAACCCCTACTTAGTGCTCCTCCCAGGGAAAAGTGGACCTGACCACTTGCTGCTGAGGGGCACACTGGGCCCTGTGTCTGTGTTTCATCTTCCTGGAGACTGCCCTTGCTGGAGAGAATGAGGTCTGGTTTACCTGGGTCTCTTACATCAAGCATCTGGCTGGCCTACAGGGATTAACAGACCTTCAGGAGAGAGCTGTATAGGTTCCCAGCCTGGGTTAGATCCTTGGGTTAAGCTGCTGGGCAAGAATCCTGTCAGTTCTGCACCTCAGTTTTTTTCTTCTTCAAAACTGCAAATGCTTTCTCTTTTTCTCCCTCTCCCTCTCCATCTCCCTCCCTCTCTCTCTTCCCCTCCCTCCCTTCCTTCCTTCCCTCCTTCCTTAACACCCCCACCACGTGTGCTTTCTTTCTTTCTTTCCAGGAAGTGAAGGACCTTGCACTTGCTAGGCAGGTGTAGCACTGCTGAGCTACATCCCCGACCCTTTTGTTTTGTTTTTTTGTTACCAGGGATTGAACTCAGGTCCTTGCGCTTGCAAGGTGGGCCACCAACCACTGAGCTAAATCCCCGGCCCCTTTTGTTTTATTTTTTGACACAGGGTCTCACTATGTAGTTCAGGCTGGCCTTGAACTCACTATGTAGCCCAGGCTGGTCTTAAACTCCACCATCGTCCTGTTTTAGCCTCCCAAATGCTGGGATTACAGCCATGCACCACCATGCCCAGCCTTGTAATGCTTTAATCCAATTGTTCATTTACTTTCAAAGAGCTAATTAAATATTACCTTATTTAAAAACTTGCTACGTGCGATGTCTCAGGCCTTAATCCCAGAACTCAAGAGGCTGAGGCTGAGGCTGGGCTGGGAGGTAGCTCAGTGGCACAGTGCCTTCCTGGCAAGCGTGAAGCCATTTGTTCTATTCCCAGTATCAAGAAGAAGAAGAAGAAGAAGAAAAAACAAAAAGACTGAGGTAGGAGAATCACTGTGACTTCGAGGCCAGCCTGAGGTACATAGTGAGTTCAAGGCCACCCTGGATTACACAGTGAGACCTTGCCTAAAACAAAAACGAAAACAAAAAACTTGTATAAGAATGTTCAGAGCGGCACTACTCAAAATAGTGAAAAAGGCAGGCACAATTTATTTGGTACCAGGGATCAAGCTCAGGAATTTGCGCTTGTGAGGCAGGCGTTGGAACCACTGAGCTAAATCCTCAGCCCTCTGACTTTTTGTTTTGGAAAATTTAAATGTAATAACGAATATGTAAAATGTAGCCTGTCCACACAAATAAATATTATTGAGTCATTGAAAAGTATGGCTGAGCATGTGATGCACACCTGTAATCCAAGCTATTGGGAGACTGAGGCAGGAGGATCACTGGGAGCTGGAGGCCAACCTGGGCTGCATAGTGAGTTCAAGGCGAGCCTGAACTACGTAGAACTACATATGAAGACCCTGACTTAAAAAAAAAAAAAAGTAAAGACGCAGTGGCATGGATGAACGGCACAAACAAGCAAAGTGAAGTCAGATACAAAAGCACAAAGTGTTTGATTTCATTTGTATAATGTGTCCAGAATAGGGAAATCTACAAAAACAAAATAGATTGGTGGTTTCCAAGGGTTGGGGCAAGAGGAGATGGCGAATGATTACTTAATAGGTACAAGTATCCTTTGAGGAGAATGAAAATGTGAAACTAGATAGCTGTGATGGTGCTTACTAAACGGTGTGTGTACTAAATGTCACTAATGATAAACTTTATACGTATTTACCACAATTTTTATTTATTTATTTATTTATTTATTTATTTGGTACCGGGGATCAAACTCGGGTCCTTGTGCTTGTGAGGCAGACGGCGGAACCACTGAGCCAAATCCCCGGCCCCTATCACAATTTTTATAAAAATATAACAAAAGACTTTGCAAAGCTGTGTATGAGCCATCTCTCACCCGGCGGGTGGCAGAATCTTTGTGACCGGGGTAATCACAAAGGGAGACTCTTACAACCTAGGGGGTAAGGTGGACTGGCGAGCATCGCATTCCTAGTTGAAACAGACGTTTGGCAGCGTCAGCCTTCTCAAGGTCGGATTCTGGCGGGTCGACCTCAGGCAGGAGGTGCTCTGGAGGCCGGCCGGGTTACTCCATCCGGTGAGCCGGACTCTCTCCCTTGGCTTTCAATTCCTGGAGCTTCGACCCGTGGCCAACTCAGGTCTTGACAATATTCGTTTTTCTCGGGTCTGAATCCACTCTCTACGCAGAGACCACGCCTACCCAGAAGAGCTGCTCCAGGCCCCGCCTTTTTGCCTATCAATCTATTTCGCTGTAGCCACGCCCCCCAACGTCTAGCCCGCTCTGGAAGAGCGGGGCCCTACGTCTTCGGTTCCAGGCCACACCCCCTTGAGGCCTGTCTGTCAGTCCTGCCCCGCCCCCTCTCGCCGTTTTTTTTCTACCCTTGCCTCGGCGGCCCGTTGTTATGACGACACGGTCGTAAATCCGCCATCTTCCTGCGGCGCGTTGCGACATGGAGGGCGCGATGGCAGTGCGGGTGACGGCCGCTCATACGGCAGAAGCCCGGGCCGAAGCCGGGCGTGAAGCGGGTGAGGGTGGGGTCGTAGCAGCGGCCTCTGTTCCCGGCGGCTTCCTCGGCCTCCCAGCGCCCTTCGGCGAGGAAGGTAACGAGGCTAGACTGTGCTGGTACGGCCAGGGTGGGGCGGCTCAGCCTGGTCTAGTGGAATACCGAGGGCCGAACCTTCGGGCGCCCAGGCCCTTCAGGACTGAGCTCCCCGCGGGCCTCGCATGCCATCCCGACCCTCGCAGGCTTCCCTGTGGGGCGCCTGCCCCCCGTTGGGCCCTGCGCGTTTGCAGGTGTACGCAAAAGTCTCGAGGTCCCAAATTGGACCCAGACAAACGCTGACTGCCCAGCCCTCCGGCCCTTGCTGCAACCCCCGACGCCCCTGCTGGAGGCGGGGACTCAGTTCTCCACGGGATGGGGCTCACCTAAAGGTGCACAGCCGCCACCCCTACAAAATGTAGCTGCAGCTTCTCGAATGTGCTGAGCACTTACCCCACTCCCTCCTCCCATCAGCTTTTTCTTTCTTTTTTTCTTTTCTTTTTTTTTTTTTTTTTTTTTTTTTTTTTTTAAGACAGGGTCTCACTATGTAGTTGGGACTGACCTGGAACTCATTATGTAGCCCAGGCTAGTCTGGAACTCACAGCGATCCTCCTGCCTCAGCCTCCTCAGTGCTGAGATTACAGGCGTGCACCACCACACCTGGCCAAACTTTTGTGTTTTTTTTTGAGACAGGGTCTTGATAAATTCCCCAGGTTGAGATTGAACTTGTTATCCTTCAGCCTCCTAGAGTGCTAAGATTACAGGCGTACACCACCACTAAGGCAGTATTTTCTGTCCTTAAGTCAACTCTTAGATTGACTGCTATTATTATTAGCATTTTAGAGATGAGGTCCACTGAAGTTCATTGATGTAAAAGAGTGGTCACCCATTTAGGAAGTAGCAAGGACTGGATTGGACCCCAGGACCATGTAGCTCCTCAACTCCTTTAATTTCTGGGTTCTGGTACTTCATGGGAGAATAGCAAGAATAACGTGTGTGTGTGTGTGTGTGTGTGTGTACGCGTGTAAGCCTGAGAGTAGTACTGGGACACTAAGCCAGTGGTGGTGAACCTATAGCACGCGTGCTGGAGAGGGCTGTTTGTATCCCTGAAAGCTCTGAACAGCTCGCCATCGCTGCCTAAGCATTCGTTCACCGGGCAGTATTAGTGAAACAAGATGTAAAGAAAAACAAATCCTTCCCAGCCTTGGGCAACCCTCCACCCCCGAAACTCCTTGTTCTGGTACAGAGAAAATTGACAACTATATCCTGTAAACAAAGTTTATGCCGCTGTATTCTCATATGATTCATAAGACATTGTCTTCTTTGAAGGCAAAGTTACAAAACTCCACTTGTCCTGTTCCACTTGCTGTGTCACTAGAAAAACCACTCCCTCTGACAAAATGTATAAAAGCTGAAACTTTTCTTTGTTCAGTGCTGTCTTCCTTTAGACAGGAAACTCTTGAGCTGAACATACCTTGAACCTAAAATAAAGCCCTCTGTTTCAGTCCATGGATCTCTCCAGTCTCTTGGATTCCCACAACAGTAGCTTTTTAGAACCACGTAGGTCTCCACTGTCTCCTGGAATGTCCCACGATCAGACAGGAAGGGTGTTGGTTCTTGGTACTGTGTTAAGGGTGGTCTTGTCTTTGTCCCCAGAGGATGTGTAGTGTTTGTCTGTATCTGCCTCTCCTCTCCCTGCCCCGTATATATAATATATGTTATATCTATAGTTATATATATATATATATATATGTATGTATATTTATTCCCTTATTTCTTCTTGGAGAGGGGCAGTGCCAGCCTGAGAGGAGTCTCTTTGAAGGTTGTTGTGCCCTGCTGGGTCTGTCTGCCTTGTTTCTGTGAAATGTGTCTTTCTGGGCTAGGGCTCCTTTGGCAGCAATATTGTGCTGAATCAGACTCAGTAAGTTGGGAGAGTTAGAAAGGTGACAGGTACTTCAGTGCCTGGTTTGTGACTGAGCCAGCCACCTCTGTTAGGTGGCCTGTGGGTGAGTCAGCTCTTGCCTGGCACTTTATTTGCCCATTAATTAAACAAACCTTGACTGGGCTTCTCCCGTGTACCACACCTGGATTTGACCTTGATGTATGACGACGGAAGTGCTAGGAACAGTCAGACTTTTATGGAAGAAGGGCGCCTGGGTTGGCCCTTGCCTCAAGTTGTTTTTCTAGGTTGGGTGTAGTCATTCATTTCCCCAGGGTGCTGGAAGATTTTTTGATATTCCTAGTGAGGTACCTGTCCTACACAGGGACTCAGGGAGCCAGAAGTCTCTCCTGCAGGTCCTAGGACAGGCATGGTGATGGTGAGGGGCTCAGGTGTGGGCATGAAGCCCTTCTGGGAAGCTCTACCCTTGGTGCCTGCACCTGAATAGGGGTGCTATCTGTTGGGGACCAATGAGGCATAAAGCCAGGGTGAAAAGAGTGGTCAGGAGCAGAGGATGTAACTCGGTGATAGTGTATGTCAGTGTGGGCTAGGCCTTGGTTGAATCCAGCACTTTTAGTGGTTAAAGATTAGGCCCCCTTCTGTTGATGTCTTTTTTTTGTGGGGGGTGCTGGGGATCGAACTTAGGTCCTTGCACTTGTGAGGCAGGCGGCAGCACCACTGAGCTAAATCCCAGGCCGTGTTCCTGTCTTTTCCAAAGGCTGGCCCCTTAGCCAGAGCCTCGTGGGGCTCAGTCTACTGAGACTCTGTCGTGCCCTGTTCATTCTTATCAAGTCAGTCCACTTCACAGATGAGGAAAACGATTTACAGATGGTCACAGAAATGGCCAAGGGTATATTCAATTGCCAACAGTTTTTATGCATTTTTGTTTGTTTGGTGGTGGTGCATATTAGACAAGTATTGTACCATTGAGCTATATTCTTAGTCCCCCAAGTCTTTAAGGTAGTGCACACTTGTAATCGCTGCACTTAGGAAGCTGAAACAGAGGATTGCTGAGCTTGAGGCCAGTCTGGGCTATATATTAAGTTCAAGGCCAACCTAAACTACATAGTGAGATCTGATCTCAGAAAAACAAAACCCCCAAAATAAAATCCAGGCATGGTGGTGCATGTCTATAATCCTAGCACCGGGGAGGCTGAGGCAGGATTACTGTGAGTTTGAGGCCATTGTGGGCTACATAGTGAGTTCAAGACTATCCTGAACTATGTAGTGAGTCCCTGTCTAAAAAACAGCAACAAACCAAAAAAGCACACAAACAAAACAAAACTCATCCCTCTACTATCCCTAAACTGCTCGGGCAAATCCCTTTGCTTCCCAGCCCCTTCTGGGCCTTTCTCTTCTAATCCCTAAAGTAGGAGCTTTGGGGCTGACAGCCTCAGTGAATCTTGCAGCCTAGGTGTGTGTTGTATGCCATCCTGGGTGGGCCTTGGCTTTTTAGAGGTTGGATGCTGTACACAGATTTCCCTAGCCTTGGACTCCCAAGCATATTCTCAGCAGCCCCTGAAAGAGCTGGGGCAAGTGCTCTGCTCCTGATGTCATCCTTAGGCAAGGCTGGTTTGGGGTTGGAGACTAAGCTGGAGTGGCCCTGGTTTCCCAGCTGGGAGCCTCTGACAGCAGGCTCATTGCAGATGAGGATGACGTACACAGATGTGGCCGCTGTCAGGTGGAATTCACTGCCTTGGAGGACTTTGTTCACCACAAGTTTCAGAAGGCCTGCCAGCGGGCCCCTCAGGAAGCCCTGCATACGCCCTCTGCTGCCACCACACTGCTGGGCCAGGAGGTAAGCCTCTACCCTCTTGCCACTGCGCACACCCACCTTCCTGGGCTCCCCTGACAGCAAGAAGAGGAAGAATGCTACGACAGACCGGTGTAGCTGGTTCCTGGTGAATGTGGGTGGGAAGACATCTGGTTTCAGGTAGAGGGTCCTGGCTGTGCCCCTAATCCTGTTGATGCACTGAAGCTTCCTGGATAGCTTGGGTGGTCCAGCCTTCTCACATCCTGCACAGTTGAGGGACTGGGTCCCTCTTTCCGTAGGGTTTTAGCTCAGGACGTTATGGTGGTGTTGGTCTTCTTGACTTACCTCCTGTCCTGCACATGATTCCTGAGGATCTCACAAATGAAGCAGGGTCCTGTGGGTCCTACCACCTTGTCATAAAATGGCTTATTTTTTTAAGGCCCTGTGATATGCTTGTGCCTAGACACACAGCCTTACCAAATTTTACAGCACTTCTCTCGGTGGGACCTCTTTTCATCCTCATTGAACAGAATTGAGAAAGGAGCCTCAGGGAGAAGTCAGTGGCTTCAGGCTACCAGTGGTCCAGATGACAGTGGAACTGGGTTGTCTCTCTGACCACGTGGCTGGGGCTGTAGGTGTGGGTGCTGCATTGTTGTGCCTGCCACAGTCCAGCTTCACAGTTACCAGTGCCTCACTGTGGGTGCCAGTGCGCCATGTCCAGGTGTGATGAGAGGCATCAGAGTGATGGGGCTAGTCCTCAGCCATGGGTTGGAGAAGCTAGGCAGGAGTTAGGCTCAGAGCTGTGGTCTTGTGGGCAAGATGGGAGTTGCCACTCACACTTCAGGACAGGGGCCAGGCCTGTGCTCCCCAGTTGATTCTTCCACAGCTTTATACCAAGGGAGCCCAGGCCCTCCTCTGGAAATTCTGGAGCCACAGACATGTCCCCTCTGTCCCCATCCTCCAATTGGTAGGTGGTGCCAACGGCAGCAGGCCCAGAAGAACCCATTACTGTGGCCCACATTGTGGTGGAGGCAGCCTCCCTGGCAACAGACATCAGCCATGCTCCTGACCTTGTTGGTAAGCCAGCCGTCCACCTGCAGTTCTCTTGGCACTGAGGTGTCTCTGACTTGATAGCCATTTGTAGGTGGGGCTGGAGTATAAGGCAGTTCTGCTACCACACCCTTTATTCTCCCAAGAGCAAGGCCTAACTCTGGAGAGGCTGAGGGCTTTTGTAAGCCTCTCCTGGGCAGGGCTGGTAGGAGCAGGATGCATCAGACACCAGGCTCTGTGGGGAAAAGGCCATGACATTCTGTATCCACAGTGACCTAAACGACCCTAGGATACATGCAGGCATCACGGAGTCTTCACTCTGTGCCATCCTGAGCAGGCTTCCCTCTCCTTCATGCTTTCCCAGGCTTTTTGTCCTCTGGACCTCTTATATCCTTCCCACTTCTCTGCCACTCCAGTGGTTCCTGCTCACTGCTCACAGTTGGCACCCACTGGGTGCACCCCTGGGTACCTCTGCCCAAACCGTTGGCTATGGATGGTTGGTATGGGGCAGTTGGGGTGCCCCTGCTGCTGTAGCTGGCCCCAACTTGGTGCCTGACCTTGCTCTTCACCCCCAGTGCTTCCTTACATTAGCATTGGAATTCCTATCCTGATTGTCATTAGGCTTTTATGAGCATACAACGCCAAGCCTGTTTGATGGCTATGTTTTAAAATTTAATTGCCTCACTGATGTGCAGTGGAAAAGGGGGCATTCAGAGGTCTGTATTGGGTCAGGCTCTCATTAATTGGGAAATGTGCCGGGGGACATTCAAAGGGCTGCCTGGGCGGATGGAAGCAACCAGGGGCTATTTCTGATGTACAGATGAGAGTGGAAATGAGTGGTTGGATTTGTAGATGCCAGGGGAGGGCAGTCAGGTTGGGTCTGATGTTATGGGAAGTTGGGAGGGAAGCAGTCCTTACCTGGGGTGCCTGCTGGCAGGGGTCAAGGCAGGAGGGTAAGATGGCATCTGGACAGAAAATGTGTTTGGGGTTTGGGCAACAGGTAGAGCTTGACCTTGGGAATCTGTGGGGACTGGTTGGAGCAGGAATGGGGAGGTTCTTTGAGAGAGACCAGGCTGGGGCTTGGGAAAGGGAGTCTCTGAGCAGGTTGACCTGCCCAGGGAAGCAGCTAGGATACCTGTCCTGGTCTCCATGCCACCTTTCCCCTGATTTCCTAAAACAAAGACACCTGTTGCCACTCAGATTTAGGAATATTGTTGTTGAGGGTAGGGCCTTGCTCCAGCTCTGGTTCAGAGTTTAGTTTCTGTGTTGAGTGTGTGGTGTCATCTGAGAAAACAGGTTCCCAGTAGCATGTCTAGGCTCCAGGCCTTTGGCCAGCTGGGCCCCTTTCACCCATCCTTGCTTTCAGTGGTTCCCAGCCTTCGCCTGCCATGGTAGCCCTTGCTATGGTAGTATTTCAGCATCCCCTGCCCCTCTTGCATCTTTTGTACCTCGAGATTTTTTTCCCCCCTTTGTGAGATCCTAGGTGGGCAGGACCCAAGGGCTGGCAGTGTTCCTGTTGACCTCAGGGAGAGAAATGTCAGAGAGGCGGTTGGGCTGACTGGGCTCTCCTCTGGGGTCAGGACTTAGGCACCAGGGACTGTGTGAGGTGGCTGGTCACCATCTCCAGGCCCTCCTGCCTTTGCCCTAAACACAGACTCAAGTTTCCTTATGGGCTGGTGTAGCTGTCTCTCAGTTCATTAGCCATCAGGTCTCTGTTCTTGGGAAGATGCTTCTGGGGCACTGAGAATGTCAGCTGGATCACATACGAAAGATGCCCTAATTGTTTTTGAGTTACTTTCTTGGATTTTATTTGGAGAGAACAAGATGCTAGCCAGATGGAGATAGTTTCCAAGAAGTGGCTTCTCAGCTGTTTCCCACTCATCACTCTTATGAGCAGAAAATGAAGTGTTTGCAGTCTTGGTTTGCACATTGTCATATTTCCTTAGCACCACTGAGAAGCATAAGGCCTGACTTCCTTTCTTCAGGCCATCCGTGTGTCTGGGGAGCATTCACACCTCCACAGTCTGCCCCAGGACAGGGCTCTGGTAGTGTCTGCTTGTCCAGCAGCAATCCAATCAGTGGGTGACCCCAGAGGCACCTTCTATCTCCAGGGGCTCGGTAGCACTACGGGGGAGTATACAGGACTAGGCAGCTGGGCTGGTCCAACCTCTGTCTCTGTGCCTAGGCACATTGTTGCCAAAACCTGCACATATTCTTGGCATAAAAGATGGGGCATCTGTTCTTATGGTGGGTCTCCCCACTGCACAAGTTTGGAGGCCCTGGAGTCCCTCCAGGCAGCTCCATGGAGTTGGAAAAGTCTGTATCCTGCCAGCTGACTCAGGCTGAGTGGCTCCTTGGCTGCACCCCCAGGTCCTCTGCATTGATTTTCCACTATGCAGGTTGGACCTGGATTTGACCCGGAGCAGCAGGTCCCAGATCTGGGACCAGGGGGAGTGTAGACAGCCTTTGCCTACAAAGCCCCCTCTGCACAGATCCTTTTGGGTCCTGTGGTGCGACCCAAGGCTTATGGTGACTTGCCTTTCCTCAGGCAATGGACATATTAAAGAGGTCATTGTGGCTGCTGAGACTGAGCCAGGGGATGGTGAGCTAGCGGAGGCCTCGGGTAGTCCCAGCCATCAGGAGATTGAGCTTGCTGTGGAGGGCGAGCAGGCACAGGCTAAGCTGCTGGTGAACAAGGATGGCCGCTACGTGTGTGTGCTGTGTCACAAGACGTTCAAGACGGTGAGCCCCTGGGGCTGAGGGCTGGCCACGCCTCCCGCCTTCCGCCCAGGGAGGTGTACTGAGCCTTACTGCCCGTCCCTTGCAGGGCAGCATCCTCAAGGCCCACATGGTCACCCACAGCAGCCGCAAGGACCATGAGTGCAAGCTCTGCGGAGCCTCCTTTCGGACCAAAGGCTCACTCATTCGGCATCACCGGCGGCACACAGGTGAGCTGCGCCCTCCCACCTGGCCTTGGAGGTGCCCTACCCTTGGCCTATGTTTATGTTTCCTGAGTAAAGAGGCAGGGGCTCCTTGGCTGCCTTCCCCTTGTTACAGGGTGACGGGCTGTTGTCTACCCAACACTGACTGTTCTCTCCACAGACGAGCGCCCATATAAGTGTGCCAAGTGTGGGAAGAGCTTCCGGGAGTCGGGTGCACTGACTAGGCACCTCAAGTCTCTCACTCCATGCACAGAAAAAATCCGCTTCAGCATGAGCAAGGATGTGGTTGTGGGCAAAGAGGACATGCCTACAGGTCAGCATAGTGGGATCTGCCTGGGTATTCGGGGCTGCTGTTCCCAGCCTTGGCCCCTGGCTGAGGTACCACTGCTCAGGGGAAGTGCTTTAATTGCTCACTCAGTTCTGCCTTAAAGGGTCAGGTGCCTCCACCATGGGGACAGTTACACCTTCGTCAGTGACAGGCGAACCTTTGGAGACATCGCCAGTGATTCATCTGGTGACAGATGCGAAGGGCACTGTCATCCATGAAGTCCATGTCCAGATGCAGGAACTACCACTGGGCATGAAACCCCTGGCCCCAGAGGTAGGGCTGGGCTACTCTCCGCTCTGTCCTCTGCCCATTTTGTCTTCTCTCTGCTGTGAGCACTGATTCCAACAGAGGTAGGCAATTGGAGCTGCTGGCGGAGCTCACTTTGCCTACAGAGTAGACTAAAGGGCTCCCTGCATGGTTCCAGGGGTCAGGGAAGGGGCTGGGGATGAGTGAGCAGGGGTCGAGGTTGGAGTGAGGAGGACTGGGCTCTACCCAGTGAGAGCAAGGCAACTAGTGCTGGGAGGCTGGGAGTGCACCATACAGTGTCTCTAGAGCCCCTGGGCCTGGTGGGGTCTGGCCTGTAGGGTAAGTGCTGTGTGCCAGGCTGTCTGGCCAGCCTGCCTCTCCTTTCTCTGCAGCCTCCAGGCCCTGAGGAGCTTCCCTGTTCTGGTGAGGGCAGCCGTGAGAACCTGTTACACCAGGCTATACAGAACTCTGGCATCGTTCTCGAGCGAGTCACTGGGGAGGAGAGTACCGTAGAGCCGGCCCCAACCTCTGGGTCTGGTCCACAGCCCCTGGAAAATGGACCTTCAGAACTGCCACTGCTGGAGGTGGAGCAGATGGAGACAGTAGGTGTTTCTTGCTAGCATCCTCCTCCTGGGGTAGACACCGTGTTTGCTCACCACGATGGCCTGTGCTCCCTGCAGCAGATGGTAGTACTGCTTTACTACCTTCCCTGGGGCTATGAGGGAGCTGGCCGGGGTGGGTGCTCCAGTCTTATCTTTGGTGTGGCTAGGGCACATCCTGCAGTAGGTGCTAGAGGTCTGCTTGTGGTCCCCTAGCAGGTGGCCAGTGAGGCCTCCTCCGTGCCCAGGACCCACCCATGTCCTCAATGCAGTGAGACTTTTCCAACAGCAGCCACCCTGGAAGCTCATAAGAGAGGCCATGCAGGTGGGTAGTATGCGGGCAGGTAGGTCCATGGACAAAGGGGCCTGGGGGCAGCCAGGGTGGCCTGTGGTCCCGCAGTGGGTGGCCAGATGTGGTATGGGTGGCAGGCCTCGCTGATGTTGTGTGTGGTCCCAGGGCCGAGGCCATTCCCCTGTGCGCAGTGTGGCAAGGCCTTCCCCAAGGCCTACCTGCTCAAGAAGCACCAGGAGGTACACGTGCATGAGCGCCGCTTCCGCTGTGGAGACTGTGGGAAGCTGTACAAGACCATCGCCCATGTGCGCGGCCACCGGCGTGTCCACTCCGATGAGCGGCCCTTCCCTTGTCCCCAGTGTGGCAAGCGCTACAAGACTAAGGTGGGGACCCTGGTGTCTAGCTCTGGGGCCAGATGTACCCCTTTTTTCCTGCTCCCCCACGTCCCCCTTCTTGGCCTCAGCCTGCTCAGGTTTTGCCCCTCAGGCCCAGAGGTAGGTCGGGGGGTGGCCCTGATCTGCTCTGGCTGAGACCAGCTGTCTTGGACTGGTATCCCCAGAATGCCCAGCAGGTGCACTTCCGGACACACCTGGAGGAGAAGCCATATGTGTGCCAGTTCTGCAGCCGAGGCTTCCGGGAGAAGGGCTCGCTGGTGCGGCATGTGCGGCACCACACGGGCGAGAAGCCCTTCAAGTGCTACAAGTGCGGCCGAGGTTTTGCTGAGCATGGCACGCTCAACCGGCACCTGCGTACCAAAGGTGTGGGTCAGTGCGTGGCGAGAGGCATGAGGGCTAGGGGTTGCCTGACTGTCACTGAGCTTCCCTACCCCGGCAGGGGGCTGCCTGCTGGAGGTGGAGGAGTTGCTGGTGTCTGAGGAGAGTCCCTCAGCAGCTACCACTGTGCTGGCAGAGGACCCCCACACTGTGCTGGTGGAGTTCTCGTCTGTGGTGGCTGACACACAGGAGTACATCATCGAGGTGGGTGTGGGGCTGGTGGGGCCGGGAAAGGCCCCAGGGTAGCACACCCTGACTTACGACTGTCCGTCCAGGCCACTGCAGATGATGCGGAGACCAGTGAAGCTACAGAGGTTATCGAGGGCACCCAGACGGAGGTGAGTGGCCTGGAAAGGGTGGGAGGCCGGTCTGGCCCCTTGAGCAGCCAGGTGGGCTGAGCTGTGGTCCCTGCAGGTGGACAGCCACATCATGAAGGTGGTACAACAGATTGTGCACCAGGCCAGTGCCGGGCACCAGATCATTGTGCAGAATGTGACCGTGGACCAAGAGGCAGGGCTGGGCTCGGAGGCAGCCTCTGCAGACACCATCACCATCGCCACCCCTGAGAGTTTGACAGAGCAAGTGGCCATGACCCTGGCCTCAGCTATCAGTGAGGGAACTGTGCTCGCAGCCCGCACAGGCTCAAATGGCACTGAACAGGCCACTGTGACAATGGTGTCATCAGAGGACATCGAGATCCTCGAGCATGCAGGAGAGCTGGTCATTGCTTCACCAGAGGGCCCAGTTGAGGTGCAGACAGTCATTGTCTAGCATGGAGCCTGCAGGCTCCCATTGGGCCGGGGCAGGTGCAGACGCAAGGACCCTCAGTGCCTACCCATGCCTACCTGGACTAGTAGAGAAGACAGCCCAGAATTTCAGGCATCCAAAGGAGACTGGGTGTGTAAATATGTTGAAGTTTTTTGTTGCTTTACAATAAAACATGAAAACCTGGAGCTTGTGATGTTGGGGAAGTGGCCTTTGGAAGTGACCAGTGGCAGCACCTGTCTGCCACACTTGTTCACACACCTGGCCACCAGCCCAGGGGCATTGCTGGCCTTGGTGGCGCCTCCATGGTGTGTGGGTGTGTCTGGCATGTTGACAGGCAGCCTCTTGCCACTACCCTTCCTAGCTGGAGCTGTGATCCCCAATTTCTCCTCGCCTCTTGGGGTTGGGGGAAACTTGCTGCTCCTCAGCCTCCTTCCCTGGGCTGTCATGGGTTAGGGTCTGAGGCTGAGACCCAGGAACCTCAAATCCAGTGGAATAGCTGCAGCTTTTTACCCTGAGGTGAGGACAACTATAAGCAAAGCAGCCGGGGATGTTGGACCAGGAATGGGCCTGGTCTTTCCTGATGGTCTGTTTTTCCACGAGGATGTGGCTCAAAGAGGCAGATTCTAGGTGACCTAGTTTCTGGGGAGGCAGAGATAAGAACAAGGCCTGGACCATGGGTGTGGCTGGCCCTTTTCTGAAGTCCTGAGTCTGTCCTTAGGCCTCTGGGAGCTTCCTGGGTGGTTCTGGGACAAGCCTGCGGTGCTACTGTTGGCTCAGGAGATAATCCTGACCCTTGCTTGCTGGGGTTTCCATGGGAATGGGAGCCAGGAGTTCTGGCATGCACTCTTTGGAGGCGGGACCCAGCGGAGCCCTGCCCCTCCCCGCAGCAGGGCCTCAAATACCCACCAGTGCTCTTGCATCAGAGCTCCTGCTGAGCTAGGACAGCAGTTTGTCCAGAGCCACAACAGGCCCCAGCCTGGACCACAGGTCCCCATTTGGACCAGCATCCGGGAGTCTCTGACACCACTTTATCCATATCACAGGTAAGTCTTGGGTCTGGGTTGAGCTGGAGGCTGGCTGGGAATAAGATTTAAAACTGTTTGCTCATGCTTTGGAAAACCCATCATAGGCTGAAAGCCTGGTGTACCCCCGGGTGTGGAGGGGGATGGTCTGACCTGGAGAAATGAGGAGTAAATGAGGTTTCTCCCGAGGCCAGCCGTGGAGGCAAACCTAGCCAGGTATGGTCCGAGGTGTTTCTCGCAAGCTGTCCCTGACCCTTTCAGCTCCTCGGCTTCTGCCATGGGTGGGCCCTGGGCCCTGGGCCCTGCTGGCGGCACTCTGGGCACTGGGGTCTGTAGGGTCTGCGGCGCTGCGCATCGGAGCCTTCAACATCCAGTGCTTTGGTGACAGCAAAGTGTCAGACCCCGCCTGCGGCAGGGTCATTGCACAGGTAAGGCTGGGAGCACAGCTGAGGCTGAGCTGGAGCCAGGTGGGGCTCCCGGGCACACCTGGCAGGCTCCCCAACCTGACAACTGCCCCCAGATCCTGGCTGGCTACGATGTCATGCTCGTTCAGGAGGTGCGGGACCCAGACCTGAGTGCTGTCACGGTACTCCTGGAGCAGATCAACAGGTGTGGTGGACAAGACCCCCGTGTGTACCCTCAACCTTGATCGTAGGCTCAGCGCAGCACTTGACACAGGACCTGGCCCTTCTCTCCACAGTGTGTCCGAGCACGAGTACAGCTTTGTGAGCAGCAAGCCACTGGGTCGGGACCAGTACAAGGAGATGTACCTGTATATCTACAGGTGAGGTGCAGGGGTCCACAGGGAGGGAAAGGCAGGGTCCAGGTGGCAGGCTCAGTGGGTCACCAGTCCTCTGCTCCCAGGAAAGACACAGTGTCGGTCGTGGAGACATACCAGTACCCTGACGCAGAAGACGCCTTCAGCCGTGATCCTTTTGTGGTCAAATTCTCCGCCCCCAGCTGCGGTGAGGTTGGCTCAGTCCTCCCAGGCTCCTGCCCTCAAGCCACGCCCTGACAGGCCCCTCCCTCCTCACCCTGCTCCCACCCTTAACACCCCCCACCCCACAGCTGCCAAAGAGCTGGTGCTAATCCCCTTGCATGCGGCGCCTCACCAGGCTGTGTTGGAGATCGACGCCCTTTACGATGTCTACTTGGACTTGATCGACAAGTGGGGCACAGATGTAAGCTCCCTGCCCAATTCCTGTGTCTCAGGGTCCTATTGGTGGGGCCAGGGGTTTGGGTCACTGTGCCAGTCTCAGATCTCAGTGGCATCCACAGGACATGCTGTTTCTGGGTGACTTCAATGCAGACTGCAACTACGTTCGGGCACAGGACTGGGCAGCCATCCGCCTACGCAGCAGTGAGATCTTCAAATGGCTTATCCCTGATAGCGCTGACACCACGGTAGGCAACTCGGACTGTGCCTACGACCGCATTGTGGTGTGTGGCGCCCGTCTGCGCAGGAGCCTGAAGCCCCATTCGGCCGCCGTGCATGACTTTCAGGAGGAATTCGGCCTAGATCAGGCACAGGTGAGTGGTGGGAGGAGCCCAGTCTGGGCCACACTGGCATAGGCTGGGAGGAAGGGGCAGGGTACTATTTTTGCTTCTGGTCATGCTTCCAGCCTAAGATCTGTAGACCCTCAGCCCCTGCCAACAGGGTCCTCTCCTATTCCCATACAGGGGCCAACTGTGAACCTGTAAACAGTAGCCAGGGAGGACATGTAGGCCTTACTGGCCCCCTCCCCACAGAGGCACTGGTTTGTGTAATTATTGGACCCATTGTACTGCAGGACTGCTGAGACCCTGCTTGCCTCTCTTTTCAGGCTCTTTCCATCAGTGACCATTTTCCTGTGGAAGTGACCCTCAAGTCCCACCGATAGCCTGGCAGTCTGGGCAGGGAATGCCATCTACAGATTTTGGCCACAAAGAGTGGCACCACAGAGGATTGTGTGGGTGGCAAGCTACTTGCCAGTGAGGATGTAGGGCAGGGTCAGCTGGGCAGGGACATGTCCATGGACACACAGTAGGACTACCCAGAGCCTCAGTTTTCCTATCTGTAAGACAGGCTAACACTACCTACCTCTTAGGGTTGTTGTAAAGAGTTATCTACAAATGGTGCTGTGTGGTGCCTGGCACAACCTCTGCTTAATAAACAAGGTGCTCGGCCAGGATCCCACAGGTTGGCTCCAAGGCTTCTGTTGTCTTAGGACCCAGCCCTTCTGGGGTGCGAGCCTTGAGTCTACTGTCCAGTGGGCCAATGGTCCCAGCCCCCTTGGGGGATACAGAGGGTCTGTCTTGCTCACTTTTTATTCTGGTGGGAACTTGTAACCTCCTGACCATACTGGCCCAGAAAGCTCAGAAATGCCCCGAAATTTCCTGTGCCAGCTGCAGATGCTTCCAAAAGCCTGTTCCATGAGTGCAACTGGATGGTAACAGCACCACACAACAGCTTCCTGGGCCTTGATGGATTTCAGAACAGGCTTTGATCCCCATCCTGCCACCAGGGACTCCCAGGCACTCATCTGAATTAGAGGTCCTGCTGCATCCAGTTCTGCAAGGGGAATCAGGGCGGCTGGCCTCAGGTCCTGTCAGTCATCTTCCCTGGGACTTTCAGAGTCCTTCAGCATAGGAAGGCTGCTTTGGGTCTCTCCCAGGCCAGACATGTGGCTCTGCGCTATATCCTTCCCAGAGACTGCTGTTCTTGCCAGGGGACAGGTCTGTGTAGTTTCCTCAGCAGCCCTGGTTGGGTGAGGACCTGCTAGAGTGTGAGTCTCTGTGCTTGGGATGAGCCTACCACCTCGGAGGCAGGAAAAAGCAGTTTCGTGGGCACAGGGACCTGATGAGGTTTCTAGCTTTTGAAATAGTTCATCTTTGGCAGAATTTGGAAACTGGACCGAGTCATATGGAAGGGACAGTCTTTGTTTCAAAAGTTTAGACAAGTTTGGTTCTCCCAAAATCTCTTTTTTTGGTAATGGGGATCGAACTCGGGACCTTGCACTTGTGAGGCAGGTGGCAGCACCACTGAGCTAAATCCCCGGCCCTCACAAATCTAAAGTAAGTCAGGATTTTGGCAGTAGTGCGTGTCTCAGCCATGCAATGCTTGGGAGGGTCCTCTCCATGCTCCCCGGGATCCTCTGAATGCCTGCCTATTCTCTCCATCCAAGTGAACAAACATGGTGCCAAAGGGTTATTCTCTTGGAGGGGGGCGGTCCTGTGGGTCTTAGTTGGCCTTAAAAGCAAGCAAGTAATCAAAGGCTGGGAATGGGACGACCTGAGGACTTTATTCACAATCCTGCTTTGGGAAAGGAGACAGTGTGATCTTGTCTGGGCTCACAAGGACCCACCTGCCATTAAATTCCAAAAATCTAGACACCGCTCTTCAAGCTGTCATGGCTTCCCACCAGGCAAGAGGCACTTGTGGTGGCAGTGGGGCCTTTGGACACTCAGCCCTAAGATCAGGAAAACAAAGAGCTGAGCAAGTTGAAAACTACCTTCTTTACAGTTTCCTTGAGACCAGAGAAAAACCTGTGCGGCAGGCCTGCCCTAGTGCTTCTTTTGTTTGAGGTTTTCTAAGTACACCTGCAGGGAATTCTGGGTGGAGTCTCTGGAGATGAAGCTGACGAAGTTCTGGATGTCAGCTTCCCGCTGTTTGATCAGGTGGTCTGCTGTGGCCTTCCTCATCATGTTCTTGGTCAGCTGCCGAGCGTGGTCTGAAGAAAATTGGGTCCACCCATGAAAACCCACTTGCCCGCAACTGCCTCACAAGCACAAGGTCCTGAGTTCAATTCCTGGTACCACAAAAACAAACAAACCTGCTTGCCCAGACAGTGGGGTCATTCCCAAACTTTCTTCAAGCGTTCAAACAGAAACTTGGGTAGAGAACTTAGGAAACAGAATAAAACAGGAGCTGAGGATTTAGCTCAGTGGTTCTGCCGCCTGCCTCAAAAGCATAAGGACCTGGGTTTGATCCCGGTACCAAAAATTAAAAAAAAAAACAACAAAAACCAATAAAACAAAAGTCTCCTATCCTATCCCTACTACCCACCTATTTCCCTAAAAAACCATTAGATGATATTGTAGAAATTGCCTTTTGTTATTTTCACTGTATTCTAGTACTGAGAATATCTTATCACCAATCATTCATCTCTATCAGGGGTCCCCAACCTGGCTTCCCAAGAGAAAATGCCAAGGAGGGAGATATGAAACGGTTTTCACCCTTTTACGTATTTTTTTTTTTTCCTACCAAGGATCAAACTTGGGACCTTACCCTTGTGAGGCAGGCGGCGGCACCACTGAGCTAAATTCCCAGCCCCCTAATGTTTTTTTGCGACTAGTCTGACTGTGTAGTTCAGGCTGGCCTTGAACTTGTGGCAGTCCCGCCTCCTGAGTGCTGGGTGTCTGCCACCAGGCCTGGCTGTTTTCACCTTTTTAAAATTAGTTGGAAAAACTCAAAAGGATATTTTGTGAAAAGTAAGAAAAATGTGATACTTGCTGGGTGTGGCGATGCATGCCTGGTAATCCCAGCACTTGGGAAGCTGAGGCAGGAGGTTTGTTTTGCGTGAGCTTGGGTTACAAAGTTCAAGGACCCTTATTTTGAGAAAAGTCCCTACAGATGTAATTAAGACAAGATAATCCTGGATACAGGGAAGGCCTTTATCCAATGGTAGGTGTCCTTTGAATTAAAGACATCTGAGACAGAGACATAGAGGAGGACACATAAAGATGCGGAGATGACTGATGTGGCCACAGGCTTAAGAATCAAGGAGACCGCCCCCCCAGCCTTGATGGCACCTTGATCTGAGTCTTCTAGTCTCTAGAACTGTGGGAATAAAGTTTCTGTGGCTACCCAGACTATGGTGCCCCTGCTGGTGGGGGCAGTCCTGTGCGTATTTATGGTTTCCACAGAATGTTTGTGGGAGATTCTGGCATCACCAGGATGAATCATCAGGCTGAGGGAGGACTGCCTTTACCACGGATACCTGCAGCTGTCCACCCTCCCAAGCTCCTCACCTGGAATGGCCAGCCACTGGGTCATCACTGAGAGTGCTGTGCTCTGTACCTGGTCCTCGGGCACTACCTGGTCCACCATGCCCAACTGAAGGGCCTCTGCTGGTGGGAAGAGCAGCCCCAGTTGCAAGGCACGCTCTGCAGCCCGATGCCCAATGGTGTTCACAAGGGTGTCTTTGAGCCTGGAATGAACATGCCTGGTCACCTCTGGCAGGAGACTCCCAGGAGATTGTGTTTAGCTCAGGATCAAGTACAGTGGGTGCAGTCCCTGGCCTTACCAGAAGGGGGCAACAATGCCCAGCAGAGTCTCATTTAGTCCCATTCGGTACCTAGGGTTGTCAGCCAGGAGCCGGTAGTCACAGGTGAGGGACATCATGCAGCCTCCAGCAGGGGAAGCTCCCTGCAGGGAAGAGAGGTGGTCTGGAGGTGCCAGGTCCCAAGTGTACCCCTGACAACAGGGGTCAGAGTCGAGCCCAGGAAGGGTCAGTAGGTGGGCATGAGCTCTTGGGGTGGCCCCAGCCCCACTGCCTGGGGGGTGCACCAACAATTCAGGCTGTGTACAGTGAGGAAAAGGACCAAGAAGAAACTGTCTTCCTTAAGGCTTTGCAGCAGCATCTCAAGAAGGGCTCAGGCTTGCCCGTCAACCCAAGGGCCCCTACAGACAAGACCATCAGCTTTTGGGGGCTAGAAAAACCTGAACTGGGCTATTAAGGGCGGTAAGGTACTTTTCCTTTTATAGCTTGTCCAATGCTACTCTCCAAGCAAGCATTTAGCCACAGGTGTCATTTCATTCAGGCGCAATGTGGCCCCATGACCATCTCCCACAGCCAACCCTACCAGGATGTCCTGGGAACCCAAACTCACACCGTGTCCTCACTTTACGCCCCACACTGCCCCAGACAAACAGCAGGTCATCAGTGCTTCCTCTTTAGCACCTTTACCCTATCTCACCGCAGTACTTCCGTGAGGCCCCTGACTTTCATGTTAGATGACATGCTGCCTTTCCTGGTTAGTCACAGCTACCTGCTCAGAGCACAGTTCCAGAGCTGTACTCTTCCTCAGCCTCCCCGGCCTTTCCCAGATCTGGCCAGGCTGAGGTTCCCAAAAGGCAGACCTAGCCTCCCATTCACTCCAGAAATAGCCTGTTAATGGGTAGGCCCTGGTCCCTACCCACTAGCTCTTTTGTGTGTCTGTCCCTGCCCCTGGGCTGGCTCCTCCCCAAATCAGGGAGAAGCTATGGGGTGGGAATACTCACGTTGATGGCAGCAACCACCACCAGGTTGGACAGGTAGAGCTTTAGCCACATCTCCTGCACGGCCCTCCAGTATTCAGCATAGTGAGCTGGGTTCTTCCCGCACATCTCCCTCAGGTCCAGCCCAGCTGAGAAGATGCCAGGACAGTCCTCGGAGAAGCAGCCAGAGCAGGGTGTTCACGAGGGTTACCTCACCAGGAATGGGGTTGCCTCCGCGAAGCCCAGAACTGGGGGCTCTAAGGACAGCTCCTTGACCCAGCCTATACTTTCCAGGATAGTCGTCCCTTTCCAGTTGCAAACTGGAGAGGCAGAACTGGCATCGCTTCAGGCACATGAATGCAATCTACCCAGAACAGTCCATTCTTGCCCTCAGGGCTGTAGCGGGCACTCTCTTCTCTATGGGGTATTTACATCCCTCCCACCCCCAGCTCCACCCCCCCACTAGGACATGCCCCGAGGTACAGATCTGTCCCCAGATTCCAAGGTCACCCCATTCCTTTGGATGAAGTTCCTGGCATGTGCAGCACTTGGGACAACGCTGGGGTTCAGACAGGAGAAAAGTTTGCCCTCTGAGACTGAAGAGCAGCTGAGTGCGGACTCCCTAGACCTACATACTGAGGGACTGGCTCAGGAAGCAGAGCCCCCTAGGGCACAGCAGCCCAGGAGCCACCTAGGTCCTACAGGGTCAGCTTCTTCTCAAGCAGCATGGGCTCCAGAATGCCCCTGTGACGACCTGGCTCTCCCAACATGGTTCTGGCCCAGGCTGGGGCACCATAGCTCTCCTCAGGGCTACCTTGACAACCAAAGGCCTGGAAAGTAGGCTTCAGCTGGGCCTGCCTTCAAGAAAATGACCTGCAGGCCGGGGATTTGGCTCAGTGGTTCCACTGCCTGCCTCGCAAGCACAAGGGCCTGAGTTCAATCCCTGGTACCAAAAACCAAAAACCAAAAACAAAACCCCCCAAAACGACTGCCTGAGCTCACTAGTACAATCAAATCCCTGGTGACTATGCTCTTTGGAAGCCTCTCATGGTAGCATCTGACCTCCGGGTGGCAGGGGCTGCCTGATTACTCTGTCATATGACAGGTGGCTCCAGCGTTTCCTATGTTTCCACTTTGATCTGAGGACTTGGGGCCCAAAGCAGCACCTACCGAAGTTAAGATGACACCTCTGAGGGTCTTGTCATTCTCCAGCTTCTCCAAGCAGATGACAAACTCTGTCAGAAACTCCAGAGTAAGGCTATTGACTGGAGGGTTCTTGAATTTTATCACAGCAACCCCTAGTTTAAAGGAGGAAGAACCTTACATCCAGCCTGGCTACAGTCTCCTGACTAGGCTGTAACCTCAGCCAGGCCACAGGAAACTGCACAGTTCTGGGGTTTTAAAGAATGAGGGGGGCTGGGGATTTAGTTCAGTGGTTCTGCTGCCTTCTTCACAAGCACAGGACCCGAGTTTGATCCCTGGTGCCCGCCCCCCACAAAAGTTAAAGAATGAGGGGAAGCCAAGTATGGTGGTGCACACTTGTCCTCCCAGCACTTGAGAGGCTGGAGCGAGAGAACTGCCACTGGAACGAGGCCAGCCTGGGCTATGGACTGAGTTCAAGGCCAGGCTGAACCACAAAGACCCTGCCTCAAACAAAACAAAACATACCACCACAACTGAGGGAAGTCTGGTGTGGGGTTACAAGTCTGTAGTTCCAGCACTCTAAGAGGCTGAGGCAAGAGGGTCAAAAGTTTGAGCCTGGCCTGAACAATGTAGACCCTGTCTCAAAATTTTAAAAATGGATAGAATACAGCTTAGTGAAAAGGCCCTGTGTTCATTTCCCAAGCAAAACAAAACAGAAACCTCAAGGTGAGATTCACATAATATAAATTTACCACTTTAAAATGAACAGTTTAGGGGCCATGGATTTAGCACAGTGGTTCCGTTGCCTGCCTCACAAGCCCTATGTCCCAAGTTTGATCCCCAGAACACCCTCCCCCCAAAAAAGTTTAGGTCCACAAAACATATTTACAAGGTGGTACAACAATCACTACTATCTAGTTCCAAGAAGAGAAATGCCTTCTTTCTTACCACTTGCTCACATTCCTTGGCAACCTCTATAGGCTTTGTCTCAGTGTATTTGCCTGTTCTAGAGGTTTCACACAAGTGGAATCATGGGCTTCCACGGTGCGGTGGTTATCATGTTCACCTCACGAGTGGAATCGTGTGGCCTTTCATTGACTGCTGTCTTTCACTGAGGGCCTGTTTTTGAGGTTCATGCCAGTAAGAGGTACCATAGATCAGGATTTTTTTCATTATTTTGTTTTTGAGGGCATTGCTTTGTTGTCTAGGCCTTGAACTCACTATGTAGCCCAGGCTGGCCTTGAATTCATGACTATCTTCCTGTCTCAGCCTCCCGAGTGTTGGGATTACAGATGTGTACCAACATGGCCGGCTTCATTATTATTTTAATTATTATTTTTGGCTATGTAGTGCAGGCTGTTCTTGAACTCACTATGTAGTCCAGGTTTGCCTCAAAGTTATGATCATCCTTCCAACTGCTGGGATTATAGGCATGTGCCACCATACCCAGCACATTATTATTTTTAGATATTTTAGATGAACCCAATGTTCTCCAGTGCTAGGCAAGTGCTCTATCATGGAGCTATATCTATAGCCCTTTAAAAATTTTTTTCCCCCTTTTCTATTTTATTATTTATTTTTGAGACAGGGTCTATGTAGTTCAGGTCGGTCTTAAACTCACTAGTAGCCCAGGCTGGCCTCGAACTTGTGGTAATTCTCATGCCTTGGCCTCCCAATTGTTGTGATTAACAGGTGTGCACCACTATACTCAGCAACATAACCTTTAAAACATTTTTATTTTGAGAGTGGGTCTTACTAAGTTGCCCGAGCTGGCCTGGAGTTATAAGCATATGACATTGTGGCCGGCAGAATTTTCCTTTTTTTTTTTTGGTGGTGCTGAAGATGGAACCCAGGGCTTTACACAAGCTAGGCAAGCCCTCTGCCACTGAGCCAAATCCTTGCCTTATTTATTTATTTATTGACACAGGGTCTCACTATGTAATTGAGACTGACCTGGAACTCACTATGTAGCCCTGGCTGGTCTGGAGCTCACAGTGAAACTCCTGCCTCAGCCTCCCGAGTGCTGGGATTATTTTTTAGGGCTAAAGAAAACCCACTTGTAGCTGGGCATGGTGGTAGACGCCTGTAATCCCAGCACTTGGGAGGCCCAGGGAGGAGGATCACCATGAGGTTCAGGCCAGCCTGGGCAACTTAGTGAGCTCAGGGCCAGCCTAAACTACAAGGGGAGACCTTGTCCCAACAAAGAAACAAAAAACCCCTCACCTGTAAGGAACAATCACCCTTTGTCCACAGATGGACACTTGGGCTGTTTCCACCTTTGGCTACTGCACTATGCTGTAGTGAACACGTGTGCACACATTTTATTTTTTAGACACCTGTTTTCAGTTCTCTTAGGAATATTTCTAGAAGTGAAATTGGTGGATGTATTTTATTTTGGACTCTAGGCCAACAGTAAGGGTGCACAGGCAGTAGGGCCCTGACTGCCTTCGTACAGCCTTTTTGCCGTGCTGGCTTCTCACGATATCAGCAAGGCCTCAAGTTCCTGGATGGTTTCATCCCTCAAGGATGAAAGACAAAGGTTCAAGAGTTGCCTCTCCTTGGAACAAGGAGAGACAATCCTGGAAACCCATCTCATGCACAGATACGCCAAGTGGCATCTGGTACTGAGGCAGGCAGAGGGAATACTGGGACCCAGGATGTGAGCCTCTCCACCAGGACTAGAGACTCTTGTCCCCACTGTTCTCAGAAACCAAAGGCTTTGACAGAACCTCCCTCTCCCACCGAGGGGCCCCAGTCTCTGAACTTGTAATCACTCCTGGTGGGCACAAAGTATCCCAGGCCCTGTCAGCGCTGCTCAGATAGAGTAGGACTGTGTTTTTGGTACTGGGGTTGAACCCAGGATCTTCACACTTTTGCTACATCCCTATCCTCTGTTCATAGTTGTATTTTATTTTTTGGTACCGGGGATCAAGCTCAGGACCTTGTGCTTGTGAGGCAGGCAGTAGAACCACTGAGCTAAATCCCCGGCCCTTATAGTTTTGAGTCAGGGTCTCACTAAATAAGTAAGTTGCCTAGGTTGCTATCAAATCTGTGATCCTCTTGCCTCAGCTTCCCAGAGCGCTGGGATTATAGGGATGGGCCACCACACACAGTTTATATACGAACGCGTTCGTCACTTTAACACAGGCCAGACTACCCAGTCCCTTACTCCACAATGAGCCAATGTTGCCTGCAGCTTGGCTCTGGACACAACACCTTGGCTGCCCACTTGTGCTCACCCTTCAGGCCCACCCTTGACCAGAGCCTCCGTGCAGGCCCTATCATGTCCCATCAGACCTCCTAGGCCACTCCACCCACTGATAACGCCTCTGGAAAAGCGGTATGATTCCACAGAGGAATAGCACTGAGCCCCACCTGTGCAAAAACCTTTGGGGAAATCAGGGAGATGGAGGTACAAAGGCAGGAGGAAGGTAGAAAATGATCCAGTCTGACCTACAGTAAAGCTTTCCTTTCTTTCTTTTTTTTTTTTTTTTTTTTTTTCCAGGGAATTAATTTTTTTATTTTTATTTATTAATTTTATTGAGTTTATTGGTACATTTTAGGGATACAGTACAGTTACATTCATTGTTGGGATCATGTACCTCTACATGGCAAGTCTTGATTCTCATTTTTTCCC
>NW_022900946.1:20965639-20972170 GCF_012274545.1 Fukomys damarensis | reverse complement strand
TTTTTTTTTTTTTTTTGTTACCAGGGAATGAACTTGGGACTTTGTGCTTGTGAGGTAGGCAGTGGAACCACTGAGCTAAATCCCCAGCCCCGAACTGTGTTTTAATGATGAAAGCTTGAGCTGGGGATTTAGCTCAGTGGTTCTGTCACCTGCCTCATAAGCACAAGGACCCAAGTTCGATTCCTGGTACAAAAAAACAAAAACCCAAACAAAAACAACAACAAAACAGTTTTGTCTGGTTTCTATTTTTTTTTTTTTGGTTTCTATTTTTAATACATCTTTCTTTTCATGATCCTTAACTGAAATCCTGTCTTCTAGACCTGATATTCTGTCCTTACCTTGGTTCATTTGCTGCATATACTTTGAATAGAATTTTTAATCTCCTGGGTATCTGACTGAATTTGATGGCATTCATGGTTTCCATCATTTTCCTAAGCTTTTTTTTTTTTTTTTTTTTTTAATCTGCATCTATTCTAGATTCACAAATCATGCCCTTCACTCTGAGATGGTCATCATCTCTGAAATTATCTTAGCAATTATTTCTGATTTGATTTTCTTCTAGATTTCTTCTTAGTGATTTTCTTCTCACTCATTTACTTTACTTCTGCTGTTACTTCAGAGAGTCCATATGGGTGACTTTTGAATTGTTCCACCAAACTGTCCCCTGGGCTTGCCTTAGATGAGCTGGAAGTCTGGGGTTGCATCTCACTCCTGTTTTCTCATTTTCTCTATTTTTTTCAGTTTAATTCTTCCTGTGATGCTTATAAATTATTTATGGTAGTTATCTTTATTGCTAGTACCAAGAACCCTTAGGAAATGACTACTTGTCAGAGAGATGCCTTCCATGTGTAGCTGGCTTTTGGGTTTTGCGTCTCTTGCAATATCTTACCTCTTTAATTTATTGAGAATGAGAAATTGCTGCCTATTTGGCCTCGCCTCTGGTATTTTGGCACTGGCTTGCAGTATAGTTTATGACTGTTAAGCAACCTCAGAGTTGGTATACAAGGAAAAACAAATGATTTGAACAACTGTGTAACATTAGTAATAACAACAGCATCAAAACACACCCTAAAAATGAAACTGTGGTAACTATTAATTTGCCACCTTTAAGCCGATGAACAAGATTTGTAGTCATGTTCCACACGCATATAAAAACAAGAACAAAGAACCAAGAAAAAGAGAAAAAAATAAAAATAAAAAAGCAAAGAAAGGAAGAAAAGTAGGAAAAAAGTCCACTTCGGGTTTGTCTCTGGTGTCACTGGTGGAGAGGGGGCAGACAAAGCCCCGATCAATGTTGATGGATCCCAGAAAGCGAACAGCAGAATTACAGTGGAGGGCCAGGATTTAGCTCAGTGGCGCCACACCTGCCTCCCAAGCGC
This sequence comes from Fukomys damarensis, assembly GCF_012274545.1. Taxonomy (NCBI): domain Eukaryota; kingdom Metazoa; phylum Chordata; class Mammalia; order Rodentia; family Bathyergidae; genus Fukomys; species Fukomys damarensis. The sequence continues at coordinate 20,970,791 of NW_022900946.1, read as the reverse complement.
AAGGTCCTGAGTTTGATTCCTGGTACCACACACACACACACACACACGAGTTACGGTGGTGGTGGATAACCCCAGCAAACCTGGGCCTTTAGTGAAACTGAAGGTCAGGCTGCTTCTGGTTTCTGGCTGTGAGGCTGAGACCTGAGTTGTTCAGCCCACAACACTCCAAGTACCTCCTGCTGGCTTGATGGCGGCTGTGGTTCACCCTGACACCGGGAGCCAACAGGGGAAAACAACCCACAGCTGCCGTGAGTTCTGAGTTCAGTTGGCCCCTTTCCAACATGGTGACGCGAGAACTGCCTTCTCCTGGGAGATGTCTGAGCCCAGATAACTCCCACCCACTGCAGTCTCCAGCTCCACTGCTGTTTCACTGATGTGCTTCTCTGTGGAGGCCTCTGGGGTTGCCAGGAGTCACCATGCATCTGCAGGTGTGAGCTGTCCCTCCACACCACGAGCGGGGGTTCGGGGACAAAGTGCCACTCGCCACCTCCCTGTTCCGCGCTGCAGTCCTTTCTTCGCTCTCTCCGTGGACTCCAATTCTTGCTTCAGATCCTTGCTGAGTCCTAGGGGCCTGCTTCCCTTCTCCTCCTCTTCCTCATGTTGCTGTACTGCAGCATCCGGAGCACCAAATATCACAGAGGCTGTTTCTCTGCTGCTTATTCCACCATCTTCCCGGAAGTCCAACACAGTCTTGCCCGAACAGCACTTTTTCCCCCCTAGTACTGGGAACTGATCCCCGGGCCTGTGCACTAAGATACATCCGAGGCCTTTTTTGAGTTAGGGTCTTGCTAAATTGCCTGGGCTGGGCTGGGACTTGCCATCCTCATGTCTCGGCCTCCAAGAGCACTGAGATCACAGATGTGAACCATAACACCTAGCTAAACGAGTACTATTCACACCATTTTAACATTTAAAACTGAGCGTCTGCTATCTTTTCCTGTAAGCCAGGAAGTAAACCTAAACAGGAACAAGTTTGTACAGTGGTGGTCAAACCAACTCCTCATTAGCAGTGAACTTAGTACAAGATGTTCTTCAAACTGGGCACGGGAGCACATGCTTGTAATCCCAGCTACTCGGAAGACTGAGGCATGAGGATTATAAATTCAAGCCCAGTCTGGGCAAATAAGTGAGACCTTGTCTCAAAATTTAAAAGGATGAATGTGCTGGAGATGTAGCTTTGTGACAGAGTGCTTGCTTGGCATGTGGAGTCCCTGGGTTCAATTCCCAGCACTGAAGCAAGGGAAAAAGTGTCCTTTTAAATCACAAGGCTATTATATAACCCGAAATTAGGCCAAAGGTACAGTCATGAAACCAAAACTCTCCAGGGCTGGGGATTTAGCTCAGCGGCACTGTGCCTGCCTTGCAAGTGCAAATTTCTGAGTTTGATCCCCAGTACCAAAAATAAAAACAAAACAAAAACCCCCAAACCCTCCCATCTTGACCCTCTGCAGTCCTTTCTCCTGAGAGTCAGTACATTTTTTCTGTAAAAGCCCTTTATAGTTTCACAGATCACAAAGGCCTATTACAACTAGTGTAAAAGCAGCCATGATTAGGGCCGGGGATTTAGCTCAGTGGTGCCACCACCTGCCTCCCAAGCGCAAGGTCCCCCCCCCCAAAGCAGCCATGATTTATAAATGGGTGCAGCTGTGTGCCAATAACTTTGTAAAACGATATCTACCAGGTGGGCGTGGTGGTGCACGCCTGTAATCCCAGCACTTGGGAGGCTGAAGCAGGAGGATCACTGTGAGTTGGAGACCAACCAGCCTGGGCTACATAGTAAGTTCCTGGTCAGTCTCAAATATGTAGTAGACCCTGTCCCAAAAATAAACAAAGAGATCTATTGATCCATTTTGTAACATTTTACAGTTTTCTTTTCTTTCTTCTTTTTTTTTAAACAAGTTAATGAGCTGGATTTCTGTTGGTTACTGGCTGTTCATATTCACAGAAACATCTACATTTGAACCCAGTGTGCCAAGAAGGATGACACCAAGGTTCTTGGCAGCCTCCAAGAGAACAAAGTATACTATGCTCAAGATATTTCTCCCTTAAGTATGTCCAGAACATGTTATAAGATGGAAAGAGAAGCAATGTTGTAAGAACAAGGCCAGCAATGCTGTGAGAACAAGGATGAAAGACCAACAAACATTCCAAAGTGACTAAAATGGCTCCCAGGGATCCTAGAAACTAAGGAAACACAAAGACATGTGTTCCTGGGTATTTCCCCCAGATTAAATGTTGCTGTGGGCTGAAATGTGTCCCCTCAAAAAGACCTGCTTAAGTCTTCTCCCTTGGTACCTATCCTAAAGACCAACTTAGTTCCATCCAGCTGCCTGGTACTGCCAGTAACTGTGCGTCTTTGTCTTTGAACACTGAGGGTCATCAAAGGTCATTTTCCACAAATTTGAGTTCTTTTTTTTTATTTTGTTTTATTTTTTTGTTTTTTGAGACAGGGTGTCACTATGTAGTTGAGACTGACCTGGAACTCACTATGTGGCCCAGGCTGGTCTCGAACTCACAGTGATCCTCCTGCCTCAGCCTCCTGAGTGCTGAGATTACAGGCGTGCGCCACCACGCCCAGCAATATGTTCATCTTTGTTCTTTTTTCCCCAGCAGCAAGTCCTGAGTCCTTGTGGGAAGAGGACACACTTTACTTCCTTGAGTGACCAAGAAAAATCTAAAAGAGCAGGACATGGCGGCACATACTTGTAATCCCAGCACTTGGGAGGCTGAGGCAGGATCACCACAAGTTTGAGGCCAGCCTGGGCTACATAGTGAGACCTCGTATCAAAAAATAAATAAATAAATAAATAAATAAATAAATAAATAAATAAATAACTCTAAGGACTAGATGTACGAGAAATTATAGTAGGGATTCAGCTCATGCTCATTAGAGACAGAGGCTGCAAACACCGCAGTCAGACTTCCTTACCTTGTCTTTGGCCCATCCGTCAGAAAAAGGAGAGACAAGGGCCTGCTCCTACAGACACAGCAGCCGTTGGCCAGGGGCCCCTGTTTTTGCTTCCCCTTACATGCTTGGTGCTTGATGGCTTTCGAAACACCACCAGTCATTTATGGAGAATTTCCCTGATTAGGATTTCAGTTACTGGATTGTCAACATCAACTATTATCTGTGAACTTGAACTAAGTCTTGGTGGCAGATGGGCTCTTTGGGACCTTTGATTCATGAGGAAGAGGTGACTATTACCCCGCTACAGGAAATCATAAAAGAAAAGCACTTCTCAAACTGGCTGGGCAGAAGTTTCTGAAACTGACTCTCAAGTCTGGCAGCATAGCTGAGGACACTGGGGAAAAGGTAAAGAAGCCAAAGGTGAACATGAGCTAGAATTTGTACTTGACCACGACGAGGTAACTGCACTCTTGGCACAGGGTGGGTAAATAAAACCTCTTGAACGTGTCGCACAGAATCTAAAACCAGCTTTAAGAGCAAGGCACTGTGGCACACAACTGTAATCCTAGCACACGGGAGCTTGAGGCAGAAGGATTACTGTGAATTTCACGTCAGCCTGGGCTACATAGTGAGTTTAAGGCCAGCCTGGAATATACAGTGAGATCCTGTCTCCGAAAAAAAAAAAAAAGACAAAAACAACAACAAAAAAAATCAGCTTCATTACAGCACTTAAGACACCCCCCCTCCAAAAGCACTGGGGATTGTTAAGAGACATTCTACCACTAAGCCATACCCCTAGCCCTTAATTTTCTTTTGACAGTCTTGTTAAATTGCCCAGGCTGGTCTTGAACTTTTCTTTTCTTTGTTTTTTTTGGTGTTTTGAGACAGGGTCTCACTATGCAGTTAAGACTGACCTGGAACTCACTATATAGCCCAGGCTGGGCTCCAACTCACAGCAATCCTCCTGCCTCAGCCTCCCAAATGCTGGGATTACAGGCATGCACCACCATGCCCGGCTGGTCTTAAACTTTTGATCTTCCTGCCTCAGCCTCACAAGTAACTAGTGTGGTGGCACACATCTATAATCTCAAAACTCTGGAAGGCTGAGGGAGGAGGATGGAAAGTTGGAGCCCAATTTAGCAAGATCCTTTCGCAGTGTGAAAAACAAGGGCTGGGGATGTAGTTCAGTGCAAAGGCCCTGGGTTCAATCCACAATAATATACAAGAAAACAAAAGCAAACAAAACTTCAAACTTCTATTGGACTCACAGTTGGGTTTAAGGCCGAAGCCCCTCACCACCTCACCAGGCAGCCCCAGAGAAGTGAACCCAGCGGGGGGTAGGGCACAGGGAACTTTAACCTGCAGTTTTGGCAGCCTGAGTGGCCAGGCAGAGGAGGGCCAGGCTGCAGGTCTGTTTGAGCAGGAGGCAGTTTCCTCCTGGGCTCCCTGGACAGAGATGAAGCCTAGCGGTGAGAGGCCATGGGACAGCCTGTTTGAAGTGTAATATTTTGCCATCTCTGAGCCCAGCTCTGTCCCTTCTCTGCAGAGAAAGCCCAGGCTTTCTCAAAGTGCTTTATTTGTGCTGGAGGGTTTTCAGTGGGGGAGGGGGCAGCAATGGGGAACGATCCCATCTGTGGCTCCAGGCTTTAATAAGAAAAACAGCTGCTGTGTTGGGGGACTGAGGCAGGAAGATTGCAAATTCAAGACCAGCCTGGCAACTTATCGAGACCTCTCAAAAATAAAAAGGGCCGGAGATGTAGCTCACTGGCAGAACACCTATGAGTTCCATAGCCCTTACTGAATTAAAAAAAGAAAAACAGTAACTGGGTTCTGTGCTACGCAGGAGTGTTGAGAAAAATGATAATGTTTTAAAAGAAAATGCTTCCAATCATTTTCAACTAATTCAATAGCTCAGATGACATCTCATCCCCCAAATTCAAAGAGAAAACTTTCAGAACAAGATTCATTTAAGCCACCGGACGTGAAAGCGAGTTTACACTGGCGCTTTATCTCTTGCTTTTGGAAATTTAACAGCGTTCACCGGAGTGTCTGCACTTCACACCGGATTTCAGGGCCTGGCTCCGGAGATCAAGGACATGGCCACGGTGGGGTTTGCAGACATCACCCTGCCTCACCCAGCTGTGGAACAGTTCCTCCCTTCCCCTGCGCTCACCTGCGGCCGCGTTCGGTTCCACCAGCACCCGGTGGCTTGCGAAGCGCCGCGCGCCATTCCCGCCACGGGCC
>NW_022900946.1:20955549-20965487 GCF_012274545.1 Fukomys damarensis | reverse complement strand
TTGCCTCACGCCGAAGGTCGCAGCAAGGCCTAGTCCCCGATTGGCTCCTCCCCCGCCCAGCCGGCCTATAGGGGAGCAGGGCCTTGCCCAGGCCAGAGAAAGTGCGGGTCCCGCCCTCCTGTTCTGAGGTGCCAAGGTTCCTGTCACCACTGCCTCCGGCCATGTGGCCACGTTGTGTGTGGGGTGAAGTAGACTCTCACCTCGCCGGCCAGAGGGCTGGTGCGGACAGCAGAAAGCTTGCTGCAAGGCCAGGCCCAGGCGGAGGTGGTGCCCTGAAACGTGCATCTGCCCCAAACTGCATAAACAAGGAAAGCACACAAAGGGTCACCTATTTGGCTTGCGCACCATCGCCCAGTATGTGTCTTGTCTGATGAAGACAAGACAGTCGGGCAACCTCAACTTTGTTTTGTTTAGTTTTTTGAGACAGGGTCTCACCGTGTAGTTGAGACTGACCTGGAACTCACTATGTAGCCCAGGGTGGTCTGGAACTCAGTGATGCTCTGCCTCAGCCTCACGAGCGCTGGGATTACAGACGTGCACCACCACGCCTGACCAACCTTAACTTTTTGTTATCAACTTAACCCTTCAATTTTTCCCTGTGGCTCATTTCAATTTTGGCAGCACAGGGGACTAAACCCAGGCAGTACTACTCGACCACTTACACTACATTCCCACTTATTTTTAGGCAGTCTTGATAAACTGCCCAGGCCAGCCTGGAACTTGTGATCCTCTTGCCTCTGCCCTGCAGCTGAGGATTCACTGTGCCTGGCCTGAAACTAATTTTTGAGGTAGAAAAATATTTTTCCATACCAATTTAATAAAGTAGCACATTTCAAACAGAAGCAAACCCATGGGCCAGGGATTGAGCTTGGTAGCACTGCACTTGCCTTCAAAGTGCAAGGTCCTACTGGGTACCAAAAAAAAGGGAACCTTTTAGGAAGTTGATAGTAAAAACATCCATTTCCCCTATTGTTTACATATAGGAGCAACCTAAAACTCTTCAGCACGTTTTTCTGACTGAGAAGTTTTGGAGGTGTCACTTTGGAAATAAAACATTTTGTTCTTAGTTGGTCCTCTGGCATGAGCAATCATGACTATGTGAAGCAGTTCTGGGAAGTAAAGAGCAATGAAACCAGTATTCAGTCTGCATTCTAATCCTAGGTTTATTCAATACAATTCCTTTACTCTACACAACAAAGTACAAACACAACCTTATCTAAAATGCTACAAAGTTACAAAACTCAAATTTTATAGCACTGACTGTACAATAAGCCAAAAAAAGCAATGTACATGTTGCCAAGGTAACCTGCAAGACCACCATGAATGGCAGATGAAATGGGGGGCTCCTCGACAACCTGCAAAGCTGGCTCTCAAACTGCTCACCAACATTGGAGAGTAAAGAAGACAAATGGGGATGGTGTATAGGTGAGAACATAGAAAGAATCATCATGACAACTAACACAGGGCGGGGGGAAGTCTTTCTAGGGTGTTTGATCCTAGAAGCTGGAAGAGGACTCAGGCAGAGATCAAAGGGCCAGGCCTAATGGGAATGATGGGTTGGTCCCCAAGGTATGAGCAGATCGCCAGATGGTCCCCAAGTCGTCTGGAAGGGCTGGTGTATCCTGCCACGCCACTTGAAGGCTTGCTCATTCCTACAGACGCTGCCGCTGAACAGACTCATGAGATGTGAATGGTGAGCTTCCTAGACTGAAAAGTGCAGGGCGCCTTTATGGGCACAGCCCTGGACCAAGAGCACTTCTGCAGCCAGAACCTGCCTGAAGAACAAGTCCCTTTGAAGCCAGCCTGATCAAGGATCCTCTTCTACTGCTCCTCATTATGCTAGAGAAGTGACAAAACTGAGTGAGTGGGACATAAGTTACAAGAGCGAGCTTCGGCAGTCTTGCTTATCGGGAAGAATTGGAGCTAGAGCGGCTCCTATGGCGGCGGCGGCCAGGAGAACGGGACCGCCTGCGTACAGGGGACCTGCGTCTTGGGGAGCGTGACCTGTGCGAAAAGAACAGACCAAGTAAGACCATCAGAATCAAAAACCCCAGGAAGAAGTGCGGCAGAGGCAAGCTGGCTTCTTCCTGGAACAATCCTTTATACTTTTATTTTCAACACTGTGACCCGTGCCCGGGCAATTATCCTATTACACCTCTGACCTCAGAATTCCTCCCTCCTTACCTGTCCTGTTTTCTAGCCAGTGGAAAAGGATTCAATGTACAGTTTACTCAAGGGTGGTCCTGACACAATCCTAGACCCTCTTTTGCCATTACTGTCCCATAAGACTGCCATCCTTTTCCTGAAAAGCTCCTCAGGGTCACCATATTAACCTGCACTGAATAAATGGTCCCAAAGTAAACACAATCACCCAGGTTTGTACATCAAACGAAGTGGCCCAATGAGTCCAGTGAATATTCCAAATCGACATACCTTCTTCTCATCCGTGGAGGTGACCTACGCCACATGGGAGGTGGTGGGAGCATTCTCCTGGGAGGGCTGAATCGCCGGGGTGGTGGCCTAGGCCAGGGGGCCAGCACAGCAGTAGCAGTGATCTCCTGACCATCGATTTGTCCTATAGTAAAAGGACCAACTCATAAAATATCTATATAATAAGCACCTACCCTAGGCAAAGCATCAAGCCAGAGGGTGGGCCCATCACAGTGAACAAAACAGAACCAGGGAACAATGAAAGGCATAAAATAATCCCAGAAACAACTACACAAGGATTGAAATTTCATCAGGAAAAACTGAATGAAGCATGGGACCTGAATGTGGACACTAATCAATGTGCTAGGGCAGCTTCCCAGAGCAAGTGTTACTGAAGTAAAACCTGAAGAACATGCTGGACTTTGCTACTTAGAAAAGCAAACTTCAAAGAACCACAAAAAAGGCCGCAGTGGAGTGCCTGACAGATGAACATAAGGCTGGAGGACAGGATGAGGGCACTCCTGGGGGGCCATAAAGGTGGCATGCGCATTTGAGCTTCCTTCTCAGGCACAAGTGGGAAGCTGGGACTGGGCCAAGAGAAGAAAATCCTATGAGGAAGCTTCTGTAGCACTGAACGGAAATGATACCCATATCAAAGGGGAAGGCAAAGGAAGAATTCAGGGAATTACTGGGAAGCAAACTGGCCAGAGCGTGACAAAGGTTTGGTAGAAGCAGTGGGGGATTAAATGAGGCAGAACTGTGTGTGGGGGGGATTGTGAAAAAGGCCCCAGGGAGAGACTACTACACACGAACAGCATTAAACACTACATGTAGGACAGAAACTCTAGGAACTTGTAGAACACAGTAAAGACAAAGAACAAAGGGCTAACTCAGGCATGTGGACTTACATTCAGAACACGTCCAAACTTAACCTAAGGAAAGTCAGTTTAGGGTGGCCTCTGGCTCATTGCCAAAACCATTTCAAATTAAGGATTTCATAGCACTGAATATGTTATAACGGAGACAAATCCATCTTTTGGTAAGCTCCCAGTAAGAGCCAACTTCTAGTTTCTCCTGAGAGAAACTGTGGACTTGCTCCATTTGGTGATGCATAGCACAATGTGGGGCACATATAAAATCCTACCAAGATCTTCAGGCTTTTTTTTTTTTTTTTGGCTTTTTGAGACAGGGTCTCACTATGTAGTTGAGACTGACCTGGAACTCACTATGTAGCCCAGGCTGGTCTCAAACTCACAGCAATCCTCCTGCCTCAGCCTCCCGAGTGCTGGGATTACAGGCGTGTGCCACCACGCCCGGCACAAGCAATTTTTATATTCATGTCCACCCTGGGTGTCCCTCAATCTTCTAAGTTCTTAAACCGATTAGCAAGTGCTCAGACTCTGTCAAATACAAGATGATTCACAGGGCCAAGAGTGGAAATGAGTGACATGCACTTTATGCTGAGCACTTTAAACATTTCAGAGGGACATATATAAAGTGAAAGAGAAGTTGGCTAAGGATCAATGAAAGAAAATTTTCTAATACCCAAGCTTTACCAGTACTCAAATTACAAAACAAAACAAAACAAAACAAACAAACAAAAAATCCCCAAACAGGGCCAGGGATTTAGCTCAGTGGCTCTGCTGCCTGCCTCACAAGCATGAGGTCTGAAGTTCAATCCCTGATAACAAAAAAACACCAAATCAACCAAAAACAACTGCCCCCACAGCCCCCCAAAACACTACAAAAAAACACCAGATGAACTATTTATGAAACTTACCACAGGTCCCCAGAGGACTCTTGAAGCTCTGGGGCATTCAGCATCTCTTTCCCACCTGGGCCTTGCTACCCCCACAGTACTATGGGCTGCCTATTCTCAGCCCAGTCTGCCCCAATCACATCAGTAGAGACAAACTCTGTTCCTTAAAATGTTCACTTCAAGACCAAATAAAAACTGGTCACTTAAAACTATTTGTAAACCGGGTGTGGTGGTGCACACCTGTAATCCTAGCACTCCGAAGGCTGAGGCAGGAGGATTGCTGTGAGTTCGAGACCAGCCTGGGCTACATATTGAGTTCCAGGACAGTCTCAACCAACCAACCAACCAACCAACCAACAATAAAACTATTTGTAAGTGTGCACATGCTTTAAAAACCACTCTACCCAACAATTATAAATATTATAAAAAGCTAAATAGGTTTGAGAAATGCATCAATGAAATTTAGTAAACCTATCACCTAACAAAATAATCCAAAAAATGGTGAAATGTTGGCAAAATGACTCAAATGACTGAAGAAAATATTCTCACAAAAAGCCTAATATATTCTTTATAAGAAAAGCTTCATTTGATCTCTAGGCTTAACAGACTGAAGATTTCTTAAAGTGCTGATATATTCATATTTGGTATTTTCCCTCCAAGAAGTGTTCCATAAAACATGTTTTTGATAAACACACCCACACTGAGTAAGAACTGCAATTCCAAAAGAGCTCCAGTAAAACTCAAGTGCAGCTGGAATTGAAATAATCTTGAAAGAACCCTCCAGGCAATGGGTCTCCATGAGGACAAAGGTGGGAGGCCAAAGGGTACTCAAAGAGTGACCTACCTCCATCCATGTGCTTCAGTGCTTTCTCAGCTTCATCTGGATTCTCAAACTCCACATATGCATAGCCTTTGGATAGGTGAGGATGCATCCTTTCTACAGGCATGTCAATCATTTTAATCTTCCCATAGGTGGAAAATATCTCCATGATGTGATCCTACAGGGAAAGAAAGGTCATACTAATGTTCACTCACCACACAATGGTTAGGCCTCGGCAATGCAGAAACATGCCATCTGACGAGAAGCCCACTGCCACAATGGGCCAGGTCACCTATACAGTTAGTATCTAACAGTCCACTAAAAGGAACTGAACTACCTGAATTAGGTAGGCTACATTCTAGGTGCACCTGCCACCAGAGGTCTGGCTGATACACGGCACTGTCGCCAGAATGGATTTGTGATCCTCACCTTAGTCACATTCCTGGTAAGCCTCCCGATGTGCACTTTAGTGGGTTTAGGGGAAGGGCTTCGCCTTTTTCTCTCCTTTTCATCTCTTTTAGGTGGTTTAGATCTGACAGGAAACAAAACACCAGAAACACTCAACATATGTCAAGTCTAAGTATACAGGATTTGGCTCTGGATTAGCATATATAAAGTGCTGTGTTTGATCCCTAACACCAGGCATGTGTGTGGTTACTGTGAGGCTGGGCAAAGACGCACACACAAAATCACTGGATTCATGTTATGGGGATATCATTTTCTTGTGTAATAGCTTCTACAAGGAACTCTGCCCTAGTTCACATACATTATCCCTGCCCTAGAAATCCAATTACACTAGAAAGACTTCACTTCTTTTGAATTATTAGCCATAGTTCATACACAGCCCCATTTGTTCATATGGCACTTACTTGGAGCGAGAGCGCCGTCTGTTGTCGTGTCTACGCCGTGAAGGGCTTGGGGAGCCAGAAGAGCTGCTGGAACTAGAGCTGCGGGATGTACTGGAGCTTCCAGAACGGCTGGATGCTGAAGAGGAACTGGAGCCACTGCTTGAGCCTGTGCTGGTACTAGAGCCTGAACTTGAAGTTGAGCTGGACCGAGATCTGAGGGAAAGGTGGAGTGGGAAAAGGCAGCAATGGGCAGGAGCTGTGTTAGTCCACAGCAGACACCCCAAAAGAGGATTGCTGTGCAGGTTATCTTCATGCCTTAATGCTTTCCCTAGTGAGGAAAATACTCCCCTTCTATCCCCAAGCCACAGCATCGTACAGACAATGTACAGAAAAGGGGGATAGGGACAGGCTAAGGTTATCCACATAGTAACCTTTTCCACTGGGAGACAAAAAAGTCTAGCTTAGAGCCACTAGCTTGGAAGGCATGTTACAGATGAACTCAGGATGGTATTCTTTCTTCCCTTTTTTGTTGTTTTGAGACTCAAGGTTGTGCTATACACTTAAGGCTGGTCTTAACGTCCAATCTTCTTGCCTCAGGTATGTGTGACCATGCCTTGTGAAGGCTGGATTTCAACTACTGAAAAATAAGCTCAAGACTAGGGCAACACAAGTGCAATTCTGAATACTCCATAGGAAAAAAAATACCCAAATTATCTTCTATCTATAAAAGGCCCTAACTAGTACTCTATAACATCATAGGGTCTCTATTAAGTCGAGAGTGTGGTTGTTTTGTAACTAGGTAAGGCAAGGTAACCTTCTATGGAGGAATATGGTTCCTCAGTGGCTTCTCTGCCCTACCTGGTGCTGCTGCTTCCACTGGAAGCACTGCGCCTCTTCCGGGTCTTATCCCTGCCACGGTCCTTCTCATTAGATTCCTTGTTAGCCCCCTTGTCTTTAGAGCGATCCTTGGACTTCTCATCAGATCGGTCCTTGCGTTTGGTAGGAGAAGGAGCCCTAGGTGGTGGGGAACAGTATGAGATTGCATGTTCCTCTAACCAAACCCCAAAATAACACAACAACCCAAAAAGGGGTCCAAAATGGCTAAAGATCCCAGGTGATACAGAATAAAATGAGCTGTAACTTAGGACACTCATTGTAGAATGCAAAACATTTCCAATCTCCCCTTTCTGAGGGCCCCTAGCAGCGAGCACCCCCAAAATAGCACTAGAAAAATTTTACAGAGGGATTACCTAGTGCTGGACTTTTTATTATTTTCTTTGACTCCTAGCAAGCTCTTCTTTTTCACTCCTGATAAATCCATTCTGAGGTGTTCAAAGCAGCAATGGCGGCCTCACTTATCTGAAATCTCACTTCTAATTTGAGTCTGAGAACCGATCCCTAATCGATTGCAATTTACGCCAAAGAGCAGCCTAGTAACAAGATAAAAGGATTTAAAAGTGAACGAGTTGGCAAGGCAACAAACTATTTTGCAATAAAAAGCTGAACACACAAGAAGGGAGCAAGGGAGCACAATAAGAAGTGTCTGGAGAGTGGGGGGGGGACTGCAGGGAGCACAGCACCATCCTTGAGATCGCTACCCACGGCCCCACAGGAACAACAGATAGATGGTCACGTCAGCTTGTCTTTTTTAAAAAATACAAACTAGTTGATTCATACTTTTTCGTACCAGGAATTGAACTCAGGGCCTTGTGCTTGCCAGGCAGGTGTGGTGCCACTGAGCTACATCCCCAGCTTAAAAAACAAACAAACAAACAAACAAAAAAACAGAAAACAAAACAATATTGAATACCCACCCAAATCAAGAAGAGTAGGGCTGGGATTTAGCTCAGTGGCATGGCCTGCCTTGAAAGTGCAAAGTCCTGAGTTCAATGTGGGGGGAAGTATATTATGATTCCTCTGCTTTTCCTTTTCTTTCATGTTCTTCTTTTTTTTGGTACCAGGGATTGAACTCAGGACCTTGTGCTTTCGAGGCAGGTACAGTGCCACTGAGCTAAATCCCTGGTCCTGCTTATCTTTTTCTTAAGAAGGAGTGGTGGCTCCATTCACTACTGTTATTTTACAAGTTGCACAACACCAGATTTTATTTCTAGGTTCAAGATAAGCCCTCTACAGTCCTTTAAAAAATACTACAGCAGCACACTTACAGGCAGAGCAGAGCAGCATCTAACCCAAATGTGATTCTTCTAAAAATATCAGATCTCATGACTGTAATTTCCTTTTGTAATAAGTGGATCATAACAGGACTGGAAACAAAAACCACTTTGAAAGTGACCAGTGACATCAAAACATTTAACACCCAAACTAAATAACAAAATGTCCCATAGGAGTATTAAAAAGAGGAAAAAAAAGACTCAAAAAGTCATCACTGCAAACATCAAACTTTCCTTAATGATTTACATATCTGGTTAGGGGAGGTAGAGGCAAGTGTGCAATTTACCTTGAAAATGCAAAAAAAAAGTAAATGATGAGTGGTTAGATAATTCAGCAAATGTGGCAGAAATGTGACTTACAGAATCTAGGCAATGGTCACATGGTCACAACAGTACAATTCTTTCAAATTTCTAAGTAACTTTTCTTTTTTGGCAGTATTGGGGATTGAACTCAGGACATTACCACTGAGCTATATGCCTAGACCTATTTTATTTCAAGACAGGATATCTCACTAAGTTACAGAGGCAAGAGTGAACTTGCCATTGCCTTCAGCCTCCTAGAGTGCCGGGATTACAGGCATGTGATATCATTCCTGGCTTAAAAGGTCAATTCTTTTTTTTCTTCTTTTTTTTTTGAGAGAGGGTCTCACTACGTAGTTGAGACTGACCTGGAACTCACTATATAGCCCAGGCTGGACTCAAACTCACAGTGATGCTCTTGCCTCAGCCTCCCCAGTGCTGGGATTACACAGCAGCACTTCTGCTGCTCCTTTCCAGAACTGTATATTCTTTTTACCCCAGGTGTTAGGGTTCAAACCCAAGGCCTAGCTACATCCCCAGCAATCTCCTCCAGCCTCAGACTCCTAGAGTGCTGCAATTACTGTCTTGTGCCATCTTGCTGGGACAGAACTGCAAATTCTTTACAAACCATTTTCCTTTAAAACAACAGCATGCTGCTGGGCCCCTGTAATCCCAGCACTCGGGAAGCTGAGGCAGGAGGATTGCTGTGACTTTGAGTCCAGCCTGGGCTACACAGTAAGTTCCAGGTTAGTCTTAACTACATAATGAGACCCTGTCTCAAGAAAACCAAAAAACAAACGCTTCATAGCCACAAGTGGTCTGCACTCTACACTGGACAGCACAGATCCAGCGTGAAGATTACATTCTTAGATTCCAGCCCCCTCCCAACATCTGCCAGAATGTACTTTGTGAAATTTTTAAGCTCTTTTATAATTAAGGTCCACAAAGTAAGGGAACGCTTTGCTGGTATGGTCGAATGCTAGACAGTAAAGGTTGAAATTCTCTGTTCATACAAGTTCAGGTAACATCTCAGGACCTTGGTTACCTCCCCCATCCTCCGGAAAGGTGCGCGTCCAACAGCCAGAGAAAGGAGAGAACAATTAGTTAACTCTTGAGCAGATGGCGTTTCTGTACAAACCTTAAGTACCCTCCCCAAGTACGAGTACATTTCAGACACGGTGCATGTGAAATAAAAAAGGCAGAAAAAGCCTACTCTGTATCTCTCACCATCGACCTTAACCCTCCCGCACCCTCCGTTCACAGTTCAGTCACCGTGCTCCGTCCACGCTAGGCCGGACTCTCAGGCCTAGCGCAGAGGACAGCAAACAGGGACCCTCCACAAGGTTTTGTGGAGTTAACGTTTAAATTAAAGACTCCCAAAGGAAGGGTCAAGGCTTCCAGGCGCCCTCACAAAGCAGCTCCGCACGTCCCCGCCCGGGCCCCACACGCCGACCTCGTCCTCCATCCCCAACCGTTCACTCACTGCTCCCCAGGCAGGGCCTGGCGTGGCGGCCGGCGTCTCTGCCCGACGTGGAGTCCAGAAGACTGAAGCCGCGCTCCCGGCGGCCCCCAATTCCCGCAGGCCTGATTGGGCCGCTCTTCCGTCCGCG
>NW_022900946.1:20951449-20955179 GCF_012274545.1 Fukomys damarensis | reverse complement strand
CCAGCCCGCCCAGGGCCACAATCTTTCTCGCGCTCAGCTCTGCGCCCCGTCGCCAGGCCGCTGCCACACCACGGGACTGCCAAGCCGGCACGCTTCACGGGGCACCCCCCGGGGCTTGACGGGCTGCCCCCCAAACTCGGATGCGGTCGGATTCTGTCGCCAACTTACATCTTCCCGCCGCCGCCACCACCTCCTCCCGCTCTCCTCAGCCTTTCAGGCTGGCGCCGCTCTGTCGTCAGAGGAAGGAACGCTGTCCGGCGCGTAGCGATGACGTAGACGCCTCCGCTAATGGGCGCGATAGTCGGGTTCTTAAAGGCTCCCGGCTTCCTGTGAGGATCCGCGTTGAGGACGCTTAGTGTATTTTCCCAGGGGGCGTCTAGAGTTGTTCAGGGCTGGTTGCGTGCGACCTTGGGCAGGCAGATTGGCTGTTCGCCGGGGCCGGGAGGGACTTTCAGGGTAGACCGGTAGCGGGACGGTGAGAAAGGAGTTAACACGGTTTGACCCGCCGTGCTCCAGAGTGTGCTCCTGGCTTCGCCGCTCCGCGTACTGGGGCCCCAGAGCTAAGGCAGGTGAGGAGGGTCGCGCAGCACTGTACCGTCAGGCAGTCGGCCGTGGGGACCCGCGGAGCCTGCAGTAGTCCAAAGGAGCAGGCCTTGGGTTCGTGCTGTAACGACCCGCTGGTGGTTTATTGGTGACTTAGAAGGTGCGGCCACTGCGCAGGCAGAATTCAATCGGTAGGCGCTGCAGACTGCGGCTAGAACGAGGAGCGGCCCGAAGGGGAGGAGGTGTTGAGGCGGCGACAGTGCAGCTGCGCTTCTCCCGGAAGGCCATGCGGGGCTGGGGAGCCACAGGTGCAAAGGCTTCTGGGCCTGTTGGGCGACTGGAAAGGTTGTCAGGGACGTGGAGGATGTGCCAGGGGCTGCGCGGAATCTTGACCCTAGAAGGCTGCTAGAAAGTCGGTGGGGAGCTCTGGGCCTTTTGACAAAGACAGGAGGGTGTGGGTGTGAAGCCTCCGGTCCAGGTAGGATGCTGTGGGTTTTGTTAACCCTGTCGTCTCGCTCCACCCCTCTGTGCCTGGCCAGCAGTCGTGATTGTTTGTAGAAGGATCTGAGGTGCACTCAGCGCCTGTCTTTATGGGAACAGGATCGCAGCCGCGAGGAAGAGGAGAAGGGATGGATTACATGTTACGGGGAAGGACAAGAAGAGTCCAGTATGCAGTTTGGTGATCTGGGAAGTTTGGAGGGGTAGGGTAAAGTCTTCAGTAGGTGTTTCAGCCTGTGCCTGCATACTACTTTTCAGAGGCTGTCACTCTGTCCCCGGTCCAGGAGTGAGTGGCTTTTTAAACCTTTAACCTGGACTGAGGAGTGTTCAAAGAGTAGGAGAAAGAATACCTAGGAGGAAAAACTAGCTTCTCCAGGCCATTCCACTGAGACACCAACTCATTCCTGGAGGTGGGATTGGTAAGCTCCATCAGTCCGGTCACACGTACCGGCAACTGGACTTCGATTTGTTGTGAGGGGCATTTAGAATAAGTTCAGTTCCCTGCATTATTGTAACATCTGTCATGAACAGATATGAGGAATAAGTAGATCCGAAGGGCAGTCCCTTGGGGCCTTCAGCCTGTTTCTGCTGTAGGGAAGGGGTCCCGGAGAGTAAGTAACTGATGGGGATGAGGCCTTTGGTGGTTACGCAGGCGGCATGTGTAATTCTCTTGAGGAGTCAATGGAACCTGTGATCTGAGAAGCTCCTGGGGTTCCCAGAGCAACACTGACACTATGGGGGTAAGTGATCCGATCATGGCAAGAGGAGAGTAAGGACAGGACCACCTGGGCTGATGGTCCCTCCTTGCTTTTTTGTTTGAGAAAGGGCCTTGCTATGTAGTTCAGGTTGAACTTGAACTCTTTGTAACCCAGAACTTTGTTGCCTTAGAACTCAGGGAGGGGATATGGCTCAGTGGTTCTGCTATCTGCTTTGCAAGCGCAAGGCCCTGAGTTTGATCCCTGGTACCAAAAAACAAAACAACAACAGGGAAATCTACCTGCTTCAGCCTCCCCAGTGCTGGAATTACAGGAGTGTACCACCATCCCACCATGCCTAACTCCTCCCTGCTCCCCACTCTGTACGGGGAATCAAACTGAGGACCTCATGCTTGTCAGGCAGGCATGGTGCCACTGAGCTAAATCCTTGGCCCTACACCGCCCTCCTTTTTTTTTTTTTTTTACCGGGGATAGAACTCGGGTCCGCAGTCCTCCGAACCGCTGGGCTAAATCCCCAGCCCCTGCCCTGCTTTTTTATTGGTCCAAAGTAATTTTTTTTTTTTTTGGTACCAGGGATCTAACTCAGGTCCTTGCACTTGCAAGGCAGGCAGTGGAACCACTGAGCTAAATCCCTGGCCCGGTCCAAAGTAATTTAATTTGGCATACATATAAGCTTTACGCATTGTATTTATTTATTTATTTGGTAATGAGGATCAAGTTCAGAAACTTGAACTTGCCAGTCAAGTTTGTTTTTAAATATTACGGATTTTTGTAATCAAATATCCTATCAGTTATTGAGACTTGAAAATCAAGCATCCATTTTTTTTTTTTTTGGTACCAGGGATCGAGTTCAGGACCTTGTGCTTACAAGGAAGGTGGCAGAACCCCTGAGCTAAATCCCTGGCCCTTAAGCATCCATTTTGAGCATTAGCAGAAACATGGTTGGAACAATTTTCAACACTGAAAGTCTGAACACTTCCCCCTTCTTCCAGGAGTCCTACCATCACATATTACAGTCCCAGTACCAATCTGCTAGGGCTTTGTAGTCTGAGGGTTATGGTGATGGGGCCTTCAGGGACCTAGAGCATCCTACCTTGCTGGAGGAAGCATTGGTAGCTGGCTATGGCCTAGGAGTGCTGTACCACAGGCATCCTGTGGACCCAAGCCAGTGTCTTAAGACCCCTTCCTTACCTTCCTACGGCTTTTGGGGCTGTTGAGGGTCATCTGTTAGGGATTTGGAGCTGCTTTAATTATTGTTTTGTTTTTTTTGGTACTGGGAATCGAACTCAGGACCTGTGCTTATAAGGTAGGCGGTGGCACCACTGAGCTAAATCCCAGCCCAGTAGCTGCTTGAACTTTGAGGGTGCATCCTATTGCGGCAGAATGATTTCCCTGGCCTGATAGCTTCTGAGATGCCTGTCTTGGGGGACTGGTGGTCTGGGTCACTCATAGGGTCAGGGATAACCTGGACTGTGGTGGTAGTTAGGCTAGCTTTGGATGGGCACTTCAACCCTCATAAGCCACGTTAAGGAAGCACCTCTGCCTGTGCTAAACCTGGTGCTGTGCTGCGTGACGAAAGGCCTAGCCATGTGGAAGAGAGGCTGATGGCTCCTGACTATGGAAGACACAAGAGGAGGAAGTGCTGTCTGCTGCAGGTCTGGTCACCAAAGCATGGCATCTGTCTGAAGAGGGGAGGGGCTGAAGGAGGTGTTGGTCGAGTCCTTCTGGGTGCCAGGCAGCTGGTTCTGGCAAACCTGGCTAGTTAAGTGTCTGCAGCTGTGGGAGGTCCCCCTACCTCCAGATTGTACCTTAAGGGAAGGGGACACCTAGGCCTGAGGCCCCTCTAGCAAGGCCCTCTGGATTTGCACAGGTGTAAGCTGCTTTCTGGAGGGGCCTGTGGAGCCTGAGCAGTGGGTTTGGGAGCTGTGCTCTTTACTTCAAAGCCACATATCCTTTTTTTTTTTTTTTTTTAA
>NW_022900946.1:20930521-20951265 GCF_012274545.1 Fukomys damarensis | reverse complement strand
TTTTTTTTTTTTTTTTAGACAGGGACTCGCTTTAGTTCAGGCTGGCCTTGAACTTGCAGCAGCTCTCCTGCCTCAGCCTCCCCAGTGCTGGAATTACAGGCATGTGCCACCATGCTGGGCCATATATCTGTTTTTGGCATGTTGAAATCAAGGGTGGA
Organism: Fukomys damarensis; assembly: GCF_012274545.1. NCBI lineage: Eukaryota > Metazoa > Chordata > Mammalia > Rodentia > Bathyergidae > Fukomys > Fukomys damarensis. Next base: position 20,951,107 of record NW_022900946.1, on the reverse strand, counting down.
GATACCAGGGCTGTGCCCCTACAGTGGACTCATAGAGAATGGGGTGGAGACTGGTGAGAGCTGGATGCTGAGCTGATGAGCTGGAGGTAAAGTTGTGGTGTTGACTTAAGTGGGCAGACCTGTGGCAGAGCAGGTGCTGTGGAGCTCAAAAACCAGAAGCCTTGGACACTAGCATCTGTGGGGTGTGGGCCAGATCCCAGGAGCTGGGCCTGGGCAGCCCCATAGGCTGAGGAGGAAGGCAGGCCGCTGCTCCCTAGGTGAGACCCCACAGCCTCAGTCCCTCACCTGCCTGCCCAGATCCCAGGCCATGAGGGTCCATTAGGTGATAAAGGGTCCCTTTTCAGATGGAAATGCTGGTGTGTGTGGGGAGGGGGGACTCTTGCCTTCTGTGGTGGAGACTGCTAGACGTGCCCTGGTATCTCGGTTTCCTTTAACTGGTATAGCCGTATGTCTTTATTCTTTGTGATGGGGGCAGTGGGACGACTGCATGAAGGATTCTGGTTAGCCAAATGTACTTTCCTTTTCCCTTCCTTATTCCAGACTCAGAGATGACCCAAGGAAAGAAGCCCCTACCTGAATGGCAGAGCAGGTGGGTGGAGCCTAGTCCCTGAGACCATGGAGGTGACAGCCCCACATTGCCTTGCCTGGATCTCATATATGCCATGAAATAAACTTCTGTCTTTAAACCACTGTGATCTCGGGTTTCTGATCCATGCAGCAAGCCTGGTCTGGAGGTAGGTTTCCTTTCATGTGATCTGAGCTGCCTGAGGGCTGGCCAGGTCCCTCCTTCCCCTAGGGTAGAGGTATCCCTTCCACTTTAAACCGGAAAAGGCAGTGGGAGATCTTCTTAGTCCTGTCCACGCTCTGTCGTAGTACCCTGCCAAATTCTAGGTGCAGTGATAGTGTCTGAGTGTTTCAGTTGAACTATAGTCGGACCAGACAGAACACAAAGGACATTACACATATGCTGTTCCACAGGCCTTGTCCTCAGCCCAAGAGAGAGCCATGTGGAGCAGCAGAAGCAGAATGACATCTCCAGGGTCTCACAGGAGCTGCAAGTGGAGTAGCAGCTGGGTCCCTGGGTAATACTATGTGGCCTGGAGAAGCAACAAATCTAGAAACAAGGGCGGGGAGTTAGCTCAGTAGCACTGCGCCTGCCTCACAAGTACAAGGTCCTGAGTTTGATCCCCAGTATGAGAAAAAAAAAAATCTAGAAACAGCATCTGTAGTCACCTGGGCCCTGGTAGTCTGGAGGAATAGAAACAGGAAGGGGTGGGCAGGCCAGATTCTCAAGTCCACGCTTCATCTACCCTCCCACGGCTGAAAAAGCCAATGGAGCTGGGCTGTGGTACCACACCTATAATCCCAGAGGGATTGCAATCTTGAGCCTAGCTTGGGCAACTTGGTGAGGCTTTGTGTGTCCGCCCCACCCCAAAGAAATGTAACTCATATAAAGTCGACTGGGGGTACTAATAGGTAATAGGGGTGGGTTCCTGCTTGGTCTCATTTTTTTTTTTTTGAGACAGACTCTCACTTTATAGTTCAGGCTGGCTCTGAATTCACTATGTAGCCCAGTGTAGCAACTCACAGTGATCCTGCCTCTGCCACCCAAGTGCTGGGATTATAGGCATGTGCCACCACGCCCATCTTGGCTCTATTTCTCATGACTCACCACCGAGTGTCCAGCCCTAAAGATACCCCTGGGAACTATGTGAAACCTTCCTGATGCTCTGGGGTCCCTTCTAACTGGGCTGCTCCTGTAGCTGACCAAGCTTTGTTCTTACATACAGGCTTGGACTCTTCCCACAGACACCCAGATTCTTCTGGATGTTCCCACGCAGTGGCCTGGGCTGTCTGCATTGTCCCCTCCACATTCATCTTCCTAAAAGGCTCCTCACTTAAGACCCTTGCTGGTAGCTTCATCCCACCCTATGAAGGGTGGCCAGGCTCCTCGGGTCTTACTGAAGCAGGCTGGTTTCACCTGTGTGTGATCCCATAGGCTGTTCTCTTGGGCCTAAGCAGCTTTTGCCACACATTTTGTATGGTATCAAAGGAGAAAAATGATTCCTACCTAAATCTCTACACATGGGCTTACGTCAAGTTCAAGGATACCTGCCCTAGGACTTTTGGGGATGATTTATGGGCAAACAACCACATGCATTCAGTGGCCTGTTTCTCTTCCTCTAATCCCACAAATCCAACCTGGATGTAGCCTTAGGCCTGCACCTAGAGGCTGCAGCCTTGCTGACAAGTGAGAGGGTACACTGCCAGGTGTTTTCTCTTGAGCTGTGTTTAGGCTACCACTGTTCCTGTTAGTTTCTGTGGTGTGGAACTCATTGATAATAATTTGAAGACTTCTAAAGGGAGTAAGAGTGCTACTGGAAACTATTTGCTTTTTTAAACTTTTAGAATGATAAAAACAAATTTGAGGAGCCAGGCACACTGACACATTGTGCATAATACTAGCACTGGGGAGGCTGAGGCAGTAGGATTGCTGCGAATTTGAGGCCAGCCTGAACTACAGAGAGAACTTATCTCAAAATAACCAAAAAACTCTGTCTCAAAAACAAATGTAAAGGGGCTGGAGATTTAGCTCAGTGATTCTGCTGTCTGCCTTACAAGCTCAAGATCCCGAGCTCCGTCAGCGGCACCAAGCCCCCCCCCCCAAAAAAAAACCCCAAAATAAATGTGAAGTCCCTAATGAGCCAAAATGATGAAAACAAATCTAACATTATGAAAATAGATGTTTTATGACAGGGTCTTGCTATATAATTCAGGCTGGCCTTCAACTGATTATGTAGCTCAGGCTGGCCTCAAACTGAGCAATCCTTCTGTCTCAGCCTCCTGAGTTCTGGAATTACAGTCATGTGCCACCATTCCTGGCTAAATTATGGATTCTAAAGGAATGTAAAATGCAGAGATTCTGATCATAAAGTTTTAGAAAGCTATAAGAAACAATCGTGTGCAAAGAAAGGGACTGATGCTGAAGAGACTTCTGGAAAATAACTTCATATCCATGGGTAATGTGTAATGCCAGAGCCAGAGGCTTCCTGCCTACCCAGGTCTGTAGTCTCCTGCACCAACCAGCTCTCTTTCCTTGGTTGTAGACTAAGGATGTCAGCTAGGCACTGATCTGACTGCTTTCACTGTATTTTGGGCATATTCCTTTACCTTATGACAGTGATCTTTTAAGTTTCCTCCCTATTGGGAAAAGCAAATTCCTGTTTACATTTGTTTGAAACTTGGTATGAGAGCTTTTATTAGGATTGTGGGAAAGTGATCAGAGCCCCACAACCCTCCCCCATATACACGTATGATTCACAGACTATGACCACGTTCCCTTATCCTTTATTTTCTGGACAGTCACAATATGTTTAGTGTCTCAGCCCTGCAGTGGTCCCTGACTTGTCCTGTGGCTGGTGATGTCTTGAAGGTACAGAGGTGGGAATGGAGAACTGTGCTCCAACTGTTGCCATCATTTCCCTGTGCCCACTGCTTCCAGATGGTGCTTGGGGGCAATGCCCAGGCTGCGGTCAGCTTAGCCTGGCAAAGCACTCATACATATGGAGCACTGACTCCAAGGATGCCTGTGGGGCTGCACTAGAAGCTAAGGTCTCAGCACCTAGTCACAGCTGACAACTTCCCTTCATGGATGGTCATTTGCACCTTTTATGTCCATTTTTGGCAGCCTGATACAGCTCATCCCTGGTGGCTGTTTTTTGGTACCAGGGATTGAACTCTAGTCCTTGTGCTCGTGAGGCAGGCGGTGGGACCACTGAGCGAAATCCCCGGCCCAACGGTGGCTTTTATTTTCCTCCCGAGGGGAACACAAAAGTCGTGTAAATGTAGATAGGTCCCTGGGTCCTTTGTGTGAACACAGAGAGAAATTCAACCATCCTACCCCCAGCTTAGCCGCAGTCCTACCTGGGACAGCTCTCCACCCACAGACCTGCGGCTGATCACACACGCTGCTGGCTAGCTCTGGAGCTGGAAACAGGTGACCCAGAGCCTGCCTTCAGGAGTAGAAATCTGCATGCTAATTCCTGTGTGAGGGCACAGACACACTTGGTCCATTCTGTGTACAACACCTTGATTTTTTCATGTCCATCACAGAAAAAAAGTGATTAAAAATAAAAGTGTAAGAGAAACTCAGAGGAAGAGGATATGCAGCTGTTGCACCATCCTGTCCCGTTTCTGCCTGGCTCCCTGGAGGCAGCAGATGTTCCTCATCGCTGCTTATCGCCCTTCTTCAGCAGTGGGGGGCTGCAGGTGAGCGAAGCTCAGGAAAACTTGCTCCAGCGAGATCTGGCTCACTGAGTAGTCGTCCACTCCATACTTCTCCTTAGCTTTCTCCAGGATACCAAAAACCTTCAGAAGAAGCAGAAGCCAATGGTAAGAGAACTCAGGACCTATCCTCCTTGGCTGGGTCAGCAAGTTCTCTAGCCCCCAAGGTCCCACCCTTGCCCAGCTCCACTCCAGACCCCCTGGGAGGTCAGTCCCACAAGGTCAGCTGAGTTTCCAGGGAGCTAACTATGAGGAGCATCGAGGTGAGGGTCCAGCTTCCTCCTGACTATTTCCAGCTCACAGTATGACCTCGGCAAACTCTCTTCTCTAAGCCACTTTCTTTTTTTTGCTCTGACTTCTTTCCAACCCAACAAAAGGTGGGGGGACCCTCCCTAATCGCTGCTGGCATCCAGCAGGGGCCAAGTCTGTGCTCACCTTTGCCCAACTCAGGTTGTGGCCAGGCAGGTGGTAGTGGACCATGCCTTGGTGTTCATCTTCCAGGGTGCTTCCTACACAAAGGAGAGACCATGTTCCCGTGAGACCAGGCTGAACGGGTGGGGAGGGTGGCCTGGTGCACAGGACGGTGGTCCTCGTCCCAGGGGTCAGGGATGTGGGACTTGGTGGGGTGAGGCACATATTGCACAGCAGCTGACAGGCCCAGGCAGTGGTCCAGCACACACCTGGAAAGGTCAGATCCACAAATGACTTGAATTTCTCCAGTGCTGCCAGCTGCCCTTCGTTCCGGACCTTGGCCTGCAGGGAGTAGCCGCTGCCAAACTTGCTCTTGAGGTGCTGAGGGCTGCCCAGGCACTTGAACTGACCCTGCACCATGATGGCCAGCCGGGTGCACAAGGCCTCACATTCTTCCATGCTGGGGAGAAGGGTGGAGGCCTAAGACAGGGCTAGAGGAAGCTGACGCCCACCCCTGTTGTTCAAGGCTTGCGCAGACAGATGGCTGTCAATGCCCTGGTCAGCTTGTCTCTGATTCCGATGCTCAGAGTGTAGCTCATGTGCAGAGCCTGGGAATCTTCTGGCAGGCTTTGCACCAGCTACCGAGAGGTCTTTTGCTCTCCCATTCCTTCCCCACATCTGTCCCACAACCCACTGAGGCTCTTCCACTAATCCACAGAGATGCAGGTGCTACCTGTGGGAGGTGATGACAATGGCCTTTCCAGACTCTCGAGCCCGGGCCACACTGTCCCAAAGCAGGCGCCGGGCCACAGGGTCCATGCCAGTGGACGGCTCGTCCAGGAAGATGACTGCAGGCTCACCAATGAGGGCAATGCCAGTGCTCAGCTTGCGCTTGTTCCCACCGCTGGGGATAAAGGGGTGCCAGGTGGGAGGCAAGGCTGATAATCAGCATGAACTCCCCAGGTCCCAGCAGAGGCCTATGCCTAGTGACTGCAGAGTACCCAGGTGAGAGGAAGGAGGTGAAGCCCATCACATAAAACCAGAGTCCCCAGAGACAGCTGTGAGTCTATTCCCCACGGGCGAAGGAACAGCATCTATCTGCACCCAGGGGGCCAACATCACTCACTGGCTGTTCTTATTTTTAGATGGCAGGAACCATCCGGCTTCTCTCATCTGACGCTATCTGGGTCATGCTACAAATTCCTGCGTGATCCTGGAGCCATGGGTGGGAAGGCCCTGCCTGCTGACCTGTGTAGTCAGTCACCCCAATGCTATGCTAAGGAAGCCCCTCACTCCACCCTGGAAAGGGCTGGACTCATCTTTGCACAGGGGCGGGAGGCTGGGTGATGTCGTACCTGTATGATTTGACCAGCTTGTTGGCATGCGGCTCCAGAAGCAGGCCCCGCAGTGTGTTTTCTACACAAGCATCAATGAGGCACTCGGGGATGCCCCGCAGACGTGCATACATGACCAGCATCTCCCGGCCAGTCATGTGGTCCAGTAGGGCATCAAACTGGGGGCAGTAGCCCATCCGCTGCCGCACCTGGAGGACAGCACCAAGAAGGGTGGGTTGGAATGAAGTCCCTTGACAGGACCACAGAGACCATCTGCTGTGGTGCCTGCTTCCGAGCCTTGCAGAGAGCCCATTCAGGCTGGGCCATGAAACTGGTGCTCAGGCCATGCCAAGTGCTCACAGTGGAAGTCTTGCCAGCAGCACTTCTGCGGGGTCACAGAAAAGACTTGGCTGGATCAGGGAGGCTCCCAGAGGGGCCAGAAAGAGGCCAACAGGTGACCTAACTTAGGGCTGGTCCACAACAAGCAGGGGCAGGTTGGCTTAAGAGTGATTATGCACAGTGATCACTATGCAAAACTTTGTAGTTTATACCTGATCACTTGTTCATCGATCCCTCCAACGTTTACATCACATCCAACATGCACTGACGCGTTGGTGGTATAGTGGTGAGCATAGCTGCCTTCCAACATGCACTGGGGCCTTTCCTTCTTTCTTTCTTTCCTTCTTCTAATAAGAGGTGCTGTGGAGAGCACCTCTGTGGGGAGTGACACTGTGTTGGAAGGCACAGCAGTTGGTCTCTGTGTGAGTGCTGGCTTCCAGCAGAGCGGGGATGCAGTGGGGCTTTGGGGCTCCTGTGCTGCTCAGTGCCCCACTACTTTCACCAGCTGTCAAGGGCAGGGCCCTCTCTCTCCGCTTCTCCTTTTTGTTTTGACAGGATCTCACTGTGTTACTCAGACTAGCCTCAAAATCACTCGTCTTGAACTTGTCTTGAACTCATGGTCCTTCTGCCTGAGCCTCCTAAGTGCTGGGATTACAGGCCCGTGGCAGCACACCGGGCCTGTAGCATCTGCTTTGTTTTTTGAGACAGCATCTCACTATGAGGTTTTAGGATGGCCTTGGACTCACTATGCAGCCCAGGCTGGCCTTGAACTTGGATTATAGGAGCGTGCCATCACAGTGGGTTCAAAGCTGATTAAAGTTTTTAATTTATTTTTCTTGGTGCTAGATATTGAACCCAGGGAATCATACATGCTAGGCAGGTACTCGACCACTGATCTATAGCCTCACCCTAGAATCTGCTTTTAATTCTTTGTCATTACCTCTTCAGGTATTACCCCTCTTCCTATTCTCTTTCCTTTGCCTCCTCCATGTCCAGAGACTGAACACAGGGCCTTTGCACTGAGGTATATATCCAGTCCTTTTAACATTTTTAAATTTTGAGACAAAGTCTCATTAAATTGCCCAGGCTGGGTTTGAACTTGCAATTTTCCTGCCTCAGCCTCCCAGAGTGCTGAGACTATAGGCACGTGCTACCACACCCAGCTCCTTTCTTCCTTCCCTAACCTCTCTCCCTCCCTCCCTCTCTTCTTCCTTTGTTCTTTTTGTTTTTTGTTTTTTGATTATTTGAGACAAGGTCTCACTATGTAGCCCAGGCTGGCCTTGAACTCATGGCAATCTTCCTGCTGTCTTCCTAGTTGGGGATTACAGCATGTACCACTATGCCTGAACATTTATTTCTTTAAACAGAGTGAATAGGGCCAGGGATTTGGCTCAGTGGTTCCACAGCCTGCCTCACAAGTGCAAGGGCCTGAATTTGATCCCCAGTCCCAAAAATAAATAAATAAACAGAGCAAACAATTACTTTATAATAGAGCCTTGTAACTGCAAATTCAGTCTGTGGATTTATTCCTTTTGTGGGGCCTCAATTATGTGGTTCCTCATTATGTACATTGACTGTCCACAGGCTGGAACACCCTCCAGAGAGGGTGTGAGCGTACTCTGGCCCCTGAGGTACCAGCCTAGAAGGCTATTATCACTAGTTCAGAGAAATTTCTGGCTACTTCTCAGGCACAGGCTCTTTGCCTTTCCTTTCCTCCTGCTCTGGTTGGTACATGGGGACTTTCTGTGCTTTACTCAAGGGTCAGGGAATAGGAGGGCTGCCCCCAATCCAGCCTCACCTCGGGTTCAGTCCAGTTCAAGAAAACTGTGGGTGGGCCCTGGGCCTCCCTTTTTGTCCCTTTCACTCAACAAGCTTCCAAACCCATGTCCATGTTGGCTGGACACAGAGTAGCCCTGGTCTGGAAGCGACTCCCTCAGTGCTGGCTGTACCTCTTCAGCCCACATTTTTCTCTGCCCACTTGCTTGGCCCTGGCCCCATCACTGTCTTGTCCTGCTGTCCAGTCATGTGCTGTGCCCACTGCAGACAGAGGCCAGCCCATCCCTTTTTCCAGGGCATCCCCTGCTTTGCCCACCCCACCTCAGCAGGGCCTCCCTGGGTACCTACCTTTCCAATGTCAGAGATGATGCTGTGGCCCCCAACGAAGGCATCCCCTGAGGTGATGGTCTCTTCCCCAGTCAGCATTTTGAATGTTGTGGTCTTTCCAGCTCCGTTGAAACCCAGGAGACCAAAGCATTCCCCTTTCTGGACTGCGAGAGAGATCCTGTCTACAGCAATGAGGGGTGCCTGCTGTTCATACACCTGTGGGATGCCCAGCAGGAAATACCAAATGAAGAGGCTCCGTACCCTGCCCTCAGTCCCTGCCAACTTCCAGTGTCCCGGGACCTGATCGGTGGCCCTGCGGAGGACAAGGCCTGTGTGTTACCTTGGAGAGCTCCTTGATGATCAGAGGTGTGTCCAGCAGAGAGTCCAGGCTGGGGGTCAGGACTCGGTTCCTCTCTTGTGCAACATCGAGGTCCTCAGGAACCACTGATGTTCGGCTGTGCAATTCTGCCTAATTGTTTCAAATAAACACATGTGAATCCCAGCCCCATGGGAGGAAGGGCAAGGACCGAGGTGGACATGAGACATCTGATAGAAAAGACTTAAGTCCTCCCCACATGTCCACTCAGACTTTTATAAGAAAAGGTGGGTGGCCACAGGGGCTGTATCAACATCTAGGAAACAGACTATCCAATACTATAAAAACTTTGAGATTCATGGAGAAAATTATAAACTCTGCTGAGGGATGTGAGGGAAAATTTTATGTTTTTGAGATGAGGTCTCATTAAGTCGTTCAGCCTGGGGTAAGTGATCCTTCTGCCTCAGCCTTCTGAGTAGCTTAAGGTATGCGCTAGTGTCTGGCACAGAAGACTGTAATACTTGGAGAGAACTCCTTTTTAGAAAAGTGTTAATATTTTAGAGAACTCAATTGGCCGCCGGTTAATCTGTATATCTAATGGGAACTCAGCACTTTGCTAGTGTGAGGGAGCAGGTGGAGCCCCACGTGTATCTGAAAAATACAAATGTATGTAGCTGGGTGTGGTGGTGCATACCTGTAATCCCAGCACTGAGACTGAGGCAGAATGATTACAAGTTCAGGTTCGGCCCAGGCAATTTAGCAATTTAGCGAGACCCTGGCTCAATAAATTAAAAAAAAAGAGCTGAGGATGTAGTTCAGTGCAAAGGCCCTGGGTTTAATCCCGAGTACAAAAAAAAAAAAGTATACAATAATGTGTGGAGCACTCCTAAGTGGCCCTGATACCTCCCCTGCTTAGAAGGGGACCTTGGCCTGAAGGCCGACTCTGTGGCAACAGGGGCTCAGGACTCAGGCAGTCCTTACAACGGGTAAGGACCACCCCTCCCTGGGCTGTAAGAGCTAACAATGCACCAGGCTGACACCATGGCTCACTGCGTGGTAGGTCTGCCCAGGGAGCACAAGCTGTCAGGTAGACATGTTCTAGACACCAGCAGAGCAATGAGGTGTGTCTGGCCGGGGTCTCTGAGATGCCTAGGAGCCACTCACCAGCGTCCACCTCCTCCAGAAGGTATAGACTAAGGTCCTCAGTCTCCACAGCAGGTTGGTCTCGATGAGGAAGAGCAAGGTGAGGTAGACACACCCTGAGGTGGCCATGGAGGTCACAAACCGGCCGACCCCCGGAGTGCTCCAGGCGTAGAAATTCTCCTGGTACTTGATGTCTGTGTAGGGCAGGGAGCCAGGCTGGGGCCTTCAGTTAAGCACCCCCTCCCTCCCAGGGCCCAGCCCAGCCTTCCTCCACCACAAATGCCTGAGCCCCAAGGCTCCTCAAACTTTTCCTAAAAATGTGCCCCGTCTCTGAAAATGCCATGTGGGAGCCTCAGCTACTTTCCTTTTGCTGTGTGAGGTGCCCCTTGCACACTTGTGATAAGGGACTGTCACATCCTCATCCACCACTCACACTTGCTACCTCCACCAGGGTAGATGAGATGTGTCCCTTTGTGAGTGACCAGCAATTTAGAGGGGATAGGCCCATGACAAGCAGCAGCACAGTAGGGACTGAGCCTGGAGCGGGTAGGGTTCCACAAAGACGACCTCACTGCCCCCTGGAGACCACTGTAGGTACAGAAAGGGCCCCACAGAGAGAGGCCCAAGTGCTAACCCCCTGTGGCTTTGTTTAGGAGTCGGGTCTTTGAAGATATAATTAGTTAAGGCTCTTAAGGTATGATTCTGGATTTAGGGTATGCCCTGAATCCAAAGACAAGTGTCCTGTAAGAGAAAGACAGAAAGGCAGGATGGACCCTGTCTCCAAGAAACAAAAACAAACCAAAAAAGGGAGGCTAGGGATGAAGCTTAGTGAGAAGGCACTAGGTGCAATTCTCAGTACATGGTTAAAAAAAGGAAGGAAGGAAGAAAGGAAGCAAAGGACAAGGGAGGAGGCAGTACAAAGCAAAACAGAGTGATGTGGTCCCGCTGAGGAAGCCCTAGAGCCTGGGAAGCTGAGAGGCAGGATGATCCCCCCACAAACCTTCAGAGGGAACCTGGCCCTGTCCATACCCTTACTGTGGACCTAGGGAAAGGATACATGTCTGTTATTAAGCCAGGGTTCCAGAGCCACAGGACACCAGGGCAGGTACACAGAGCAAGAAAAAGGAGGTAGGCCTGGAATATGTGGGTAGCAGTGCGGATAATAGAGGTGGGCAGGCAGATGGGCACCAGGCCACAAAGAAGAGAAGCAGCCCTGCTTTGGTTTGGGTGTGGCTTGAGGGTCTTCTCAGTGTTAACACTGAGCCCAGACTGTAGGTGTTTGTTTGTTTGTTTGTTCTCTGGGAAATCAAACTCAGGACCTAGAGTAGAACCACTGAGTTAAATCCCCGGCCTCAACCTGAGATGTTAAAGAGGGTAGAAACCTAATCCTTATCTCTAGTGTTTAGAGACAGAAATTTAGGATTAGATAAGATAAACAGGTAGAGCTCCCATAATTGAATGCTGGTGGTTTAGCAAGAAAAGGGATAAGAGGGGCACACACAAACACACCCATCAGAGAGACATGTGCTCATGATCCCCTTCTCAAGCTGTGTGATGAAACGCACTGCCTAGCAACCCTCACAGCAAGAAGGCCAACATCAGGGCTGGGGATTTAGCTCAGTGGCACCATGCCTGTCTCATAATCGCAAGGTCCTGAGTTTGATCCCCAGTACCCTCAAAAAAAAAAAAGAAAGAAAAAGAAACAAGTGGGCTCTTGTCCTTGAAGGGCCATGGGCCAAAAGAAGCTTTTTTTTGCTGTGTGACTTACCCTACCTGTGGTATTGTGTTTATTGACAGTGAAACATCCCTTAGCTGGGGGTGTTCAGGGTCAGCTGGTGACCTGGGGCAGAGCTCAGAGGAAAGGGCTGCCCACGGGAGTGGTTGGGCACTCACTGTATTTTCTGCAGTAGTGGGTGGCAACCTCTGAGGAGGTGCAGTACTGCTGTGTCTCGTAGTTCTCATAGAAGCTGCTGACCGCCATCCCTAGGCAGTGGTTGGGCAGCACCAGGAACACGTGATCCAGGGTTCTGGAGAGTTCTTCTAACTTCAAGGCTGCGGTGAGGAGGTGCAGACCAGTCAGTGCTGGAGGGCGCACCACACCTGCCCGAAGACAGATCCAGGGTGAGGGTGGTCTTTGTGCGCCCACCTGGGATGCGCATGATAGTGACTATGAGGAAGGTGGCGATGCCGGACAGGATATTGAATATGGTCAGCCTCGTGTAGGCAGTGGATGCGCCCGAAAAGAAGAAACTCAGGAGGTACATGAGGGGGACAATGGCCCAGCCATAGAGCATGAGCAGCAGCAGCATGTCGGCCGCGTGACCATCTCGCGTGAAGGCGCATATATCGAAGGCCCGGAATACCACCTGTGGCAACACAGAGGAGATAAACTGGTGCACGGCCAGGGGCCAGTTCCTAAGGGGATGGAGGGGATTATAGAAGCATTCAATGATCCTTGGACCCTGATCCATCAGCCAGCCCAGGCTTCGTGGCCCCATGGTGGCTTTCGGTCATGGGACCAGCCATTCCTGCCTCTTTCCTTGGCTGATACTGCTGGAACCAGGTCAGCTGGTTCGATCCAGGTCCTGCCCACCCAAGAGGGATAGTGGTGTGGAGAGAGGAAACAGGCAAGAATTGCCCATGTTTTCCACTGTCATCCTGGAGTCAGGAGTCTTTGAAGATGTAATTAGTTAAGGCTCTTAAGGTGTGATTCTGGATTCTGCGAATGAAGGGACCAGCCTCTGCTGGTTCCAGTTCCACACAGGGGTCCCTCAGGCAAGTCCTCTGGCTTGCAGGTCAGGGTCCAGCACTGTCCAGCACTTACCAGCAACAGCAGAGTGGGGATAAGGAAGGAGATGAGGTCCCACAGTAGAGCAGAGAGCCAGAAAGTAGCCACATGGATACCACTCACAAACTGGACATGCTTAGCCTGGACAGCCCTCTCTTTGACAGCCAGTATGGAAAATGTGCTAGCCAGGAATGCCGTGGCAAAGAGCAGATTGAGGGCGATGTCAAATCCCTTTCGGCCCCTGGGGAAGAAAAAGCAGTGTATCTGGGCGACAGTAAAGATTGAGCTGTTGGGTCATTAATGTCCAAAGCATGCAGTGCAGTAGCGGAATATCCCAGGGGGTTCAGGAGAAACTCCTCACCCCTGAGGAATGCTCCTCCTCTGGATGTCATTCTGGCAACGGGGGCAGCATCTCCCTCCCAAGCTGTGTGTGTCCCCCAAACCACCGATGTCTACACAGAGTCAGTGCCCCCTGTTGCTCTTTCTGTTGTCTGTCTCTTGGGAACTCCTGTCATGCTTTCTCCACACCACCCCAGTTCAGACTCCACTGTTAGGGGCCTGGATCACTCTAGTAGCTCATTTCCCCTCCCAGTGCATTCTGTGTTCTGCATCCAGTTGCTGGCAACGTCTTCCAGAAACAGGTTCTGACATCATTCTGTGGCTTAAAGACCTCTTGATTGTCTTAACAGTGCTGGGGCATGGAATATTATCCGGCAGGCGGAAGAAGAAGATGGGGACAGGAGGAGGGAGCGGGCTGAGGGAGGAAGAGGAGGAGGAGAAAAGAAAAGAAAGGAATAAATGATGCCAGGACTTGGATGAACACTGAGAATACCGTGTCAACTGAAAGCAGCAGGACACAAAAGGTCATATTGTGTTTGATTCCAAGTTTACAAAATATCCAGAATAGGCATGAAGCCGGATGTGGTGATGCACGCCTGTAATCCCAGCACTCGGGAGGCTGAGGCAGGAGGATCACTGTGAGTTTGAGATCAGCCTGGGCTACACAGTGAGTTCCAGAGCAGTCTCAACTACATAGTGAGACCCTGTCTCAAAAACAAACAAACAAAATAAACAGAATAGGCAACCCCACAAAGACAAAGCAGATTAGCACTTGCCAGGAGCCAGGAGCCAGAGAGAGATATTAATGGGTACAAGTTTTCTTCCGGCTGTTTGAGATGTTCAATAAGTTTACATGGAAGTGAGGGAGCTCACCTCTGAACACACCAAGCAAGTAATGGCACAATGTGGGGAGAGGTGACCGTGGATGTGTGAATGATATCCCCGCTTTTTTCCCAGTACTGGGGATTGAACCCAAGGCCTTCACACTGAGCTACGTTCCCTCCCCTCCTCCCTTTTTAAAAATTATTTTGAGACAAGGTCTCACTAAGTTGGTAAATTGACCAGGCTGGGTTCAAATTTGCAATCCTGCCTCAGCCTCCAAAACTGCTGAAATTATACACCACCATATCCAGCTGAATGATTCTTTTTGTGTGTGTGTGTGTGTGAGACAGGGTCTTACTATGTAGTTCAGCCTGGTCTTGAATTCACTATGCAGCCTAGACTGGCCTCAAACTCATGGTGATTCTCCTGCCTTAGTCTCCTGAGTGCTACGATTATAGGTGTGTACTACCATGCCTGGCTAAATGATAGATTTTTACTATTAGATAAGCATCCTCTTGCTTGGTCCACTGTCTACATAATAAGCCTGAACCCTTCAGCTTGTTTTTGGGCATGGTCTGGAGCCCTCCAGGGAGGCTGTTTCTCAGTACCCTCAGCATAGTCTTCCCTTCCCCTGCAGCTGCTGACAAGCCTGCTGGGAAGAGGAGGAAGTCCCCACCAAAGACCACAATGCATGTGGGACAGGTCTCATAGGCTGATTTTTGGCCACAGGAAAAGTGAATGTGGTAAGCTGTCGGGACAGGGTTTTTCTGACCAAGAGCCAGCAGTGTCTGCTGGGCAGAAAGTGCTTTTTTCATCTATCATGCCTCATTTCTGGCAGTGCCCTAGGAGGTCAGTCCTGGTGTGGGCTCCTGCTGGGTCGGGTGGGTCTCACATACTCGCTGAACTGGTCCTTGGCAGCCTGGAGGGCGCTCCGGGGCTGGGGGTAGTTGGAGACCTCGATGGAGGCCTGGGGGCCACACAGCAGCTTGAACAGAAGGTTGTCCACGATGGCCAGGGCGGTGGCTGGGGAGTGGTATGCCTGGTTGTTGAACAGGGCAGTGACCACAGTTTGCTCTCCTACATCTCTGAAGGACACTGCCACCAGACACCGCTCGTTAAAGCCACCGCCCTCCACTGAGGCCCTGAAAACCAGGAACTCTTCCAGGTCACCTGAGGAATAAAGGCAGCGTCAAGCAAGAGTACCGGGTGGGGAAGCAGGAACACCCACTGCTGTCCTAGTGTGTCAGGACAGCAGGTGCTCCTGCCTGGCCGAATCGCCCCATCCCATAGTGCCAGCAGGCTCCCAGCTGCCTATGTGTCATACTTTTCTTAAGAAAGACATCATTTTTGCCAACTTCTTTATCATGCATCTGCTAAGTGTCCACACTGCTGGACTGGATGTGAGAGGAAGCAAGAAAGTAAGAAAATCTTCCTGCACATTCCACTCTTGCACAGCACAGCTGTTCTAAGCCTGGATGCCAGAGATAGTTAAAGTGGTGGTGAGCTTATGGCATGGGTGTCACAGCAGGCTGTGTGTTAATCACCGAAAGCTCTAAACCATCGCTGGCCTAGAGTTTTAAACTGCTGGAAGAAAATACCATGTCACGTGAAGGCACGTTGTGACCAGCCTGGTAAACAAAGACAAGAGAATACAAAGGTCACTGAGCCTTTTGCATTTCAATTATAAATGGTCCTGGAAACTAGGGCTGTAGTAAATAAATGCCTCACCACGTCGTCTTCGAAAGGTATCTGTGTCTGGGGCAACTGATCTGATCTGCCAGCATGATCTTCCGCTAGGGGCATTTGGTGATGTCTGAAGGCTTTTTTTTTTTTTTTTTTTTTCCTGGTACTGAGGTCTGAACCTAGGGCCTTCACACTGAGCTACGTCCCCAGCTCTGTTTTAACTTTTAACATAGGTTCTCACTAACTCATTAAATTGCCCAGCTGGGCTCAAACTCTCAACTCTCCTGCCTCAGTTTCCTAGAGTGCTGGGATTACAGGTGTGTGCCCCCATGTCTGGTGCAAAGGCATTTTTAGTTGTCATGACATCATGGAGGACAACTAAGGATGCTGCTCACATCCCATGGGGGATAAGACACAGAAGACTACCCATCCAGATGTTGCCATTGCCACAGTGGGAAGCCGAGCTCTGTCCACCCCATATCCAGCGCCCTGCAGGCCCCACTGTCCCTTACCCAGGACCTCACGAGGCTCCTGTCCCGCTGCCTGCAGCATGTCCCTCAGGTGCTCTGACAGCTGCTGATCCAGTCGTGAGCTGCCAGGGACTGAGAAGGGTACAATGGTTCTTCCATACTCGTCCAAGCTCAGCTTCAGGATGGGGTCGTCAAAGACCTCCGAGGAGTAGTTGATGGCCAAGAGGGCCAGGATGACGCAGGTTAGGGGGACCAGGACCTGTGCTGCTACCATCTTCCACTCCCGCCAGCTGTATGTGGCTTTCTTCAAGAACATGGCCCAGAATTGCTGGCAGTGGAGGGCAAGCTGTGGCAGAGGGGATGCAGGTGACACAAGTTTGGCTTGGGAGCCACCGCCTGATCCCAACAGCCTGTAGCAGGGATTGCCCCCACACGGCATTAGTGGGCCTCTGGCTGACATTCATACAAGCAGCCACAGCCAGAGTGCATGTCTCAGCAGGTCCACACATGGGCCTTGGAGGGAAGGCACTTTTATCACAGAACATTAGGGGACCAGCTGAGGTCCTCACTGGAAACACTATCATGTTTGGCCCATCTCATTCATGAGAAGAAGACAAACCTCACCTGCTTCCCTAGAGTACCTGCCAGTATTCCCCACTCTCATCCCTTTTTGGCTATCTAAACGTCAGAGCCAAAGGTGAACTGTTGGGCTTTGGCGCAGGCTTTGGTTTCCCGCATGTAAAATGGGAACAGCCCCACCCCCACCTCACCCGGGCCATGGTGTTGCTGGAAAGCCAGCACAGAGCAAGGCACGGGGCAGGCTCCCCAGTAGGGCCCTACTGATGGAATGTCCCAGTGAGAACACGAAGGCATGCAATGGCTCCACTGAAGCCCCCCCCCCGTTTCCTTTCTTTCTGCCCACCCTCTGAGAGTAAGCTATAATTTGCCCTTTGTCTTCCATCTGCCCTTGTGGACACCCCCACGTCAGCTTATGTGTCTCCTGACCTTCCCACTCCACTGCCAGGGGGCTCCAACCCAGGACGCCGCTTACCCCCGTATTGAGCTGGACCATAGCATGCTCCTCTTCGATGAGAGCGCCGATGCCGTCAGTGGGGTCCATCACCCCGCATAGGTTGCTGTCCACAGCCCAATCACTGGCCCGCCTCTCATGCTGATACTGCAGTGCAGGCAGCTGAATGGCCTGAATGTCCATGCTGGTGTCCACCAACTTACCAACCCTGCATCAGAGCACAGGCAGTTATGATCTAGCTCCCCGGTAGCGTGGAACAAAGTTATCTTTCTCTAAGAAAGACATGCAGAAAGGGCTATCATCAGAGGCTATGAAGCCAAATAATATCATTGGACTCATTGTGTACTCATTCATCAGTATGAGTTTTTGGAATTAATCTACTCATTCATCAAAAATATCTCTGGAAAACCATCCATATGCAGCCAGGTAAGGCCCAGGGGAGAGAGACAAGTGGCTGCGGTTGTCTCTGTAGGGAACCTGTTCTCACAGAGATGCTCCCCATGGCCCACATTTATAACCAGGGCCTTCAAGATGGACAGGGAGCTCAGGGCTGGGGAGGGATCATCATACAGAAAGTACTAGATTGAAGTGAGGTGAAAGCCGGGGTGCTCACTGCCAAAGTGATATTGGGAATCAGATAATTCTGTTCCAGGAGGGTCACGCCTCCAATAGTCATAAGAGGGTCAGACAGAAGTGGATGGAAGGCATGTGCAAGGCTGGGGACTCCTGTGGCAGGTGCATGAGGTCAGGCTATGCTAGGACCACACTGGAGCCAGAGCCCTCTGATCTCAGCTGTCAGGCTGTTTTTGTGGATACTTTCCCCATCTGGCCATGCTCACGAACACAGGCTCTGATCAATCTCCCAATGGAGACCAGAGGTTGTCTGAGGCAGCGCCCAATCTGGTTCTCTCTTCACTGGGTCTTGCTTGGCTATGTACAGATGGTTGCCCTAACTGGTCTGAGTGGTCAGATGAAAGGACAAATGGATGACAGAATGAATGAATGAGTGAACAAATATACCAACAAATAAGATAAGGAAGCTGAGGGTCTTCTATTTTAGTACTTCTAACAGTAGGCCTGAAAATGAGAATGGACAGTTGTCATGATTGGAGTGACAGATTAGACACAGTTCCATAGTACTGTTTACATCTAAAGAGGAATAAACACACATATCTGCACAAAATCTTGTACACAAAACATCCACAGCAGCATGATTTGTAGTAGTCAAATAGTCAAAAACATGTCCCTCAACTGAAAAATGGGTAAACAAAACATGGTCTATCCACACAGTGGACTGTTGTGTAGCCAATAAAAAGGAACACAGTTTCTGATGTGTCACAGTGTGGATGGATCCTGATAACATCATGCTAAGTGAAAGATCAGAAACAAAAATCCTATGTTGTGGGATTGTACTTATACGAAATGTCCAGAACAGGCAAATCCAGAGACGGAAGGGAGATCTGTGGTTGCCAGGGTTAAAGGGAGGAGGGATAAAGACTGCTACTGGGTATGGATTTTCTGGGGGGAGGTAGGATTAAAATTCGTGGGTGTCTTTTGTTTTTGTTTTGATATATTTATTTTGAGACAGGGTCTTGCTATATAGTCCAGCCTGGCCTTGAAGTATGTAGCCCAGGCTGGCCTCAAATTCATGGCAATCCTCTTGCCTCTGCCTCTTGAGTAGCTAGTAGGAGTATAGTTGTGTAGCAGTGTATCTGGCTAGGAAAGCTGTTATTTAAAAAATATACAGGACTGAGGGGGTAGCTTAATGGCAGGGCACTTGCTTAGCATGCACAGAGGCCCTGGGTTCAATCCCCAGTACCACAAAAAACGAAACAAAACAAATAAATGCCCAAATATAAAGCCCTCTAGCTATCCCTTGTCAGTCAGGAAATATCCCTGAAGCCAGTGAGCATGTGAGGTGCTTTCTGATCTGGCCTAACCAAGCTTACCTGGGCCACTCTTAGCTGTAAGCCTGCCAGAGGACCTGCCCACTAGCTTCCTTTTCCCCGTCTTGCCTTTGGGCCTTGGTCTCTACTCTGTGGGCACTGCCCAGGGCCCCCTCCATTGATTCTCTCAGTCCTATTTATCCTTCAAGACTCACAAATATGAGTCAGAGACACTAGGTAGTGCCATCTCTCCCATATCCCCTTTCCTTCTAGTTGAAAGCAGCTGTACCGGATGCCTATGGATGCTGTTGGCTTCTCTGACTCTGTTAGAGGGACTTAGGTAGGTTGGGCACAGCTTTTGATTATTTTTTTTCCTGAGAGTAGGAGCTCAGAGAGACCATTGTCAGGTGTGGGGGCCTGAAGTTCAGGCACAAGATCAGGGCTGGAGGACAGGTGGGACCATGTGCTAAATGTGAACGAGGGAACAAAGTAATGCAGAAGGCCAGAGAGGCCCTAGACCCCGAGAAATGAAGAGACAAGAGGTCCCATGGCTGCAGAGAGCAACCTTGGACCAACCCCCAGGCCCAGCTGACACCAGGCCAGTACATTTTTAATTCAACCAAGATTCACTAAGATCTACCCTGTTCTGCCCCATGCTGGACAAGGGTGAGCGAGCGACCTCTTCCTTCGTCCTCTTTTGCCAGCCTTGGATTCAGGGGACTCTGTAGACACAGGCTCCTTCTTAGCCTTCTTTTTTTGCTGGTCCCCATGGTCATAGTGGCTTTTCCCAATGGTCCCACAGATCTCTAGGGCAGACATCCACAGGATACTCACCACATGGCCTTATAGTTTATGGTCTTATTCTGATGCCTCTCTAGGCCATTAGATCTTCAAGGAGAACTATCTATTTACATGTACTTTTACTGAGTTCTTAGTTCTTATTTGTCAAGTAAGCATTCAAGAAGTGTCTGATAAATGTGTCATTGGTCTAGCAATCACCCTGCAGTTCTGAGAGACAGAAAGTTTAACCCCACATCTCTGGTATAGACCTGCCTAGGAGAGCTCAGCAGGCCTGGTGCTGTCCTGAACTATCTGTGGGTTGATGTGCCCCAGGAAGCTCATAAACATGCCTTGCATGCAGACAGTGGCATCCCCAGTGTGCAGGTGTTGATACAGTCATATCTGTACCAGAGTCCTGATGGTGCCACTGCACTGCCCCTGTTATATGCTACACCCCATCTCTGGTTAAGAGCAGAATTGTGATGATTGCCTTACAGCTGCCTTTTTTTTTCTTGTACTTGGAATCAAACTCAGGACCTCACACTTGCCAGACGAGCTGTGCCACTGAGCTATATCCCCTACCCTGAAGCTGCCTTTTAACAAAATCACTCCCAGAACCAGGTCCAGACCATAAGGAATCCCCCTACTGACCGAAGGAAGACTTCTTCCATGGTGGTGACAGAGGCCCCAAAGCTGGCGATACCCAATTCTTTCTGCTTCTTTTCCAGTTTATCAAAAAGACTTTCAAATCTGAAAAAAGAAAAAAGGTACAGAATGATGAGGTGCTGCTCAAAGACTTTTTAGATAATTAATACCTAATCAACTACCTCTTTTTTTTTTTTTTTTTTTTTTTTTTTT
>NW_022900946.1:20890848-20930435 GCF_012274545.1 Fukomys damarensis | reverse complement strand
TCTTTTTTTTTTTTTTTTTTTTGAGTCAGGGTCTGACTTTATAGTTCAGGCTGGTCCTGAACTTATTATGTAGCTCAGGCTGGCCTTGAACTCCCAGCAATCCTCCTGCCTCTGCCTCCCGGCTGGGATTACAGTCATGAGCCACCACGCCCGACAACAACTGCCTCATTTAGTCACAGGGCAGGGAAATACTTTCTAAGAATAAAGTAATAGATGAAATCACATTAGGGCATTTATATTAAATGTAAAATATGTATAAAAAACTCAAAAAGGAAACAACAAATTGTAGAAAGTTGTGACAAAAGTGGTTGATATGAATGTCTAAAAGTGGCCCATAAATGAGCAAAAGATGCATATAATTCCCAATGCAGCAATTTTTCAGGCCAATTGGCAGGACAACGTGTCATTTTCTGTAGGCAGGAACTGGACAAAGGCCAGTCAGGTGGCTCTGTGCTTTTTCACCCATTCAATTTACAAATATTAGAAAAAAAAACTCTATTCAGAGACACAACTATGGGATAAAGTGCACATTCTCCTATCCTGCTGATGGAGAAGTGAAGCCAAACCCCATTTCTAAAAGGAAATGTGGTAATAACTATCCCCACTATTAGGAATTTGTCCTGGAATAATACTTGGAGATGTGGGTAAGAGTTTACTAGAAGGATGTTTATTACCATAATAACTAATACTTTTCTGTGGAAAAATATGAGTGCAGAATAATGCAGCAGATGTTCAGTCACGGTACACTTTAGTCACTGAACATTTTATGGCTATAAAACTACATTAGTTGGGCTATGTGGCATTTAGGAGGGATGTCAACTTGGATGGCTTTAGCTTCCATCTGGTGTTGGTGGAACACACTTCTGGGAGCATCTAAGTGGGAAACGGATACACTGCCATTGGATCTATGCCTGGTCCCTTGCCCCCTCCTCTCTAGTGCTGTTCTCCTGCTCTGCTTCCTGGCTGTCATGAACTAAGTAGCTTCTGTCATATTATTTCTGCCTTGGAGCCAACTCACCATGGGCTGACTCCTCTTAAAACATAAGCCAAATCAAACCTCTGTTTTGTTAAGTTGTGGCTGTTGGATATTGTGTCCAGCAATGGGAAAAGCTAAACAATAGAGAAATTTGGTACCAGAGAAGTAGGATCATTGCTGTGAATGTATCTGATCATGCAGTTTAGACTTTGGAACTGGTTTGTGGGAGAAAATCAGGAGGTCTGGAGATACAAGATAGAGGAGCCCTAGAATACGACAAGCAGAGCCTGATAGATTCTGGTTGGAGCTCAGAAGACCAGAATGCTGATAGGAATGAAGACAGAAAGACCAGGCTCAGGAGTATTCAACTGGGAATAAAGATTCCATTAGCAAGGGGCTGAGGATTTAGCTTAGTGGTTCTGCCATCTGCCTTGCAAGCACAAGGTCCTGAGTTTGGTCCCAATACCAAAAGCAAAACAAAAGATTCTATTAGCAGTTTGATTGAAGGCTGTGTGTACTACACTCTGGTAGAAAATTTGTCTATCTTTTGCTCATGTCCTATGAATTTACAGAAGACTGATACTAAATGTAGTGGGCCAATTAATCTGGCCAAGGACATTTCAGGACAGCCCAATGTTCAGACTGTTGCATGTCTACTGCTGACTGCTTTTAGCTACATTTATAGAATTTGGGGAGGGGAGGCAGAGCAGAAAATTTGGAAAACTTTGTTTTTGGCTCAGAACAAGTCTTGTATAAAGACTGGGGCCAAAGGAGGCCTGGCTACTGAAAAGATAAACACTATTAAAAAGAAAATAAAAGGCTGGGAATTTAGCTCAATGGTGCCACTTCTGCCTCACAAGGGCAAGGTCCTGAGTTTGATCACCAGTACTGAAAAAAGAAAGAAAGAAAGAAAGAAAAGGAAAGAAAAGAAACCAAGTGCTCTGTACAGACAAAAGGAAGAATTTGCTTTGAGGGCAAGACCCTGCCTGGGCCAGGGATTTAGCTCAGTGGTGCTGCCGCCTGCCTGAGTTCAATCTCTGGTACCAAAAAAAAAAAAAAAAAAAAAAAACCAAAAAAAAAAAAAAAGACCCTCCCCATCTCAGGCTCAAGCATAAAAAAAATGTCAGCCTTTCATTTGAGAATAGACTCACTGGTACCCTTGTTCTATTTTCTTAATTTTATTTTAAAAAATTATCATCCTTTATGCATGAGTGTATGATATGAATGGATTCCAAGCGTCTATCAAGAATAGTGGAGAAAGCCAGGCATGGTGGCACACACCTGTAATCCCAGCACTCAGGAGGCTGAGGCAGGAGGATTTCTGTGAGTTTGAGACCAGCCTGGGCTACAGAGTGAGTTCCAGGTCAGTCTCCACCACATAGTGAGACCCTGTCTCAACCCCCGCACCCCCAAAAAAAGTGTAGTGGAGATGTTGGCCCGAAGGAGAGAGCTGTGGAGATGCTCCATTTACCTGGTCATGTCATAACTCTCAAAGCTCATCCACAATTAAGTGATCAACTCCAGACAGGTTGAGGGTCAGCCTCGGAATTAAGAGTTCTGTTAGTACTGGACAGTTTTTTTTTTCCCCTGGGTAATTCTTCACAAGGGCACATTTAGTCTTTTTCTTCTCCTTTTTTAGTGCCCTCCACTGTTCATAGCACTCTTATAAATGAACATGGAGTTGGCTGGGTTGTCCACTACAGGTTTTAATTGTTTTTTTGTTTTGTTTTGTTTTGTTTTTTGGTACGAAGGATGGAACTCGGGCCCTTGCGCTCGTGAGGCAGGCACTGAGCTAAATCCCCAGCCCATGGTTTTTGAAATCCAAAAGTTGGCACAAAAACCAGAAAAGGAACTGTTACCATGTATCACATCATTAAAATAAGGACATAAGTGGCTTAAGTCATTATAAGAAAACAAATCATACGAATTCAACAGTGGAAGAATTGATGGCCAAATGGATAAGTAGATCTTATGGGAAACCCATTTGAAGCAAGTTGTTGAAAACCCTGATTATGCCTTAAACCTCCCATCATATAATTATTAGAGAAGTATGATGCCTATGTGAGATTCACACAACTATTAACACTGTTGTCTCCACGTCCTTGTCTGTGGCTATTAAAATACCCCTGTGCCTCCAACAGCTCTTGGTATGTATTTGAGGATAAACCATCTAAATGCTTTGGACTTTCTTCTGGAAAATAATGTCCATTCTGGGACCTGGTTTGAAAACTATGTTTGTTTACATTTTCAGTGATTTCATACTGTTGAACTCAATAATTATCACAAAATCTATTTGGCTGCTTTACTTTTTTTTTAATCCATAACCAATTCAAAGAGCTTTTCTTCTCCAGTCTTAGTCCTTTCATGTGACTGATAAGACTGAATTCTTTCTGCATCATTGTAATTGAAATCAAAACTAGAAAATGCCAGGGGCCGGGGACTTAGCTCAGCAGTTCGGTGGCCTGCCTTGCAAGCGCAAAGACCTGAGTTCAATCCCCAGTACCAAAAAACAAAACAAAACTAGAAAACACCCAAGGGTTTTCTTAGCAATACTTCTGAAATAAATTGCTATTTGGGGTTAAATTTGTGGAGGATAGGCAGGGGAAAGTTTAAGAATCATTAGAACACTCAGTAGCTCAGTGGTTCCACTGCCTGCCTCACAAGGGCATGGTCCCAAGTTCAATCCCCGGTACCAAAAAAAAAAAAAAAAAACCCAAATAAATAAAATAAGAATAGTTAGAACTTTCTGGAGTTGTACTTAAATGACTGATTTCATCGTTACCTTGATTTTGATAAAGAATAGCAGTGTTATTTTTTGTTTGAACATTCATCCAAGTTGCTGTGTTTGAACTGATCCTGCAGATGTTGCTGAATTTGATAATGAATTCATTGATTTAAAATACTCAGAATTTGGGGGTTCAGGTTTAGCAAATTGTTGCTTTTCTGTGACATTAGCAAAATCATTATTAGCTGGATAAGCTGTGTGAGGTTTTAGTTCACATTCTGACTTTCAGGCAAAATCAAAAGCAAATCCTGCTTCTTTTGCAAACTGTTTTTCTGCCAGATGTAGTGTGGTTTTTGGAAATGTGAAATTCTGCTGGTCAGATACTGTGGCCTCCATTTTTTTTTCTGATCTGCTGATTTAACATGACATAGTAAGGATCTGCTTCTATCATTGGTATTTCAGGTGTGCCACTGGCTAATATTTTTACCATGTTGGACACTAAAATTTGAACATTTATAAAGCTTAGCCTTATTAGGACGAGCATAGTCTGGGGTATCTATAATAATCTGCATTTTCACTGTTATCTACTAAATTGGGAAAGAAATATCTCTAGCCTTTTTTGTTGCAATGGTGCTTCAAGACCTTTAGCAAATATTTTCTCTCTTCTCTCTTCCAGAAGGCTAAGTATCAATACCTGATTCTTTCATGATATCAGACAGACAAGTTTGTGGTACAAGATAGTTCTTGGTTTGTTTGTTTGTTTGTTTGTTTGAGGCAGGATCTCACTATGTAGTTGAGACTGACTTGGGACTCACTATGTAGCCCAGGCTGGTCTCGAACTCACAGTGATCATCCTGCCTCAGCCTCCCGAGTTCTAGGATTACAGGCGTGTGCCACCACGCCCAGCTAGAGACAGTTCTTGATAAATGGATATTTCTGGAATGTTGCCTTAGCTGTATCATTTGTCTGAATATTGCAAGTTAGAATGATCACTCTGTGAGGGATATACCACTATGCATCCAGGTCTAAACCAGTAAATCCATGATAGAGTTCATCTTTTTTGTTATGGTGTGAGATCACTACTCTGCAGGTATTGTTTTTCCACTGCTGACATGGATTCACTACTACAAAAAGCCTATTGAGAGACAACTGTGTCTAGTGGCCTTTTGGTTTCTATTAACAGGTCATGGTGACCTACAAATCTGCTTGTAGTCACCAGCTTAACTGATTTTAAATTAGAGGAGCAGGTCCCTTCAAGGAAAATATGGCTGACTTTTCTTCTTCCAAAATGCTAGACCCAAGTCCATGAAAGCCTGTTTCACTGCCACAGTTTGAATTTTGTTCTTTAGACTGATCTGAGAATTAGGTTGTTTAGTATCATTTCCATAAGTAGACCACAGTTCACAGAAAGTGAAGCATCTACAGCACTTGCATATTCTCTTGATGAAGAGTAGAGGTCTGTCCTAGATCCACATTGGTTTTGTTCTCCATGGCAGCTCAGCCTGCCTGTCTTGGCAGATGTGCACTTCGAGGCTGGCCAGTGGTGCATCCTGCTGACCAGAGGTGGATGGAGGCTGGCAGGAGAGGCCGTTATGGCCAGCTCTCCTTCTGCAAGAGACCCACCACCCACCACACCCTGCCACACCCTGCCCACTAGTAACCCTGTTTGAGAAGGGCTTCCTAGAAAAGTGATTCCTTGGGACTCGTTTCACTAGGCTCAGTTATCCAGGCACCCTGCGGCCACTGCAATGATGATGGTCCAAGGGGGCCTGGCTACTACTGGCGGGGCAGCTGGCCTTGACATCATCCATGGGATGCTGGTTTTACAGACATGCAGAATCCAAGAATTGTGGAATCAGGGAGCCTTCTACCCAGATTTCAAAGGAAGGCTTGGGAGGCCAGCAAGGAGCCCTTGAGAGGGCAGTGTGTGAAGCCAATGGTACAGTCAGAGATTCCAGAACATGGAAAGTCTGCTAAGGAAAGCTGTAGGCCATGAGCAGAGCCAGCCTGAGAGAGAGTCCATGTAGGCTGCAAGGAGTTGAGGCCACCTAAGCCCTTTGGAACTCACATCTCACCACCATGTGTCCTAGGTGCTGGATGGAGAACAACAGGACTTAATGTTTTTTCCCTGATGGATTTTGATATTTTTTGTCCTATTTTTTTTCTATTTCTCTATTCTTCCCTTTTGGAATGGAAATGTTTAACTGTGCTATTGTATCTTGGGACTACATAACTTGTTTTTTATTTTTATGGAGATTCATAACTAACAGTTTGCCTTAATTCTCAGTAGAAGACTTACACTTGGACTTTTGAAAAATGCTGTCACTGTTAAGACTTCGGATAAGGGATTATTGTATTTCCAGTTGTACAGAGGATAGTTATGGTACATGGAATTATAAGCTTGCTAATGTCTTCATTTAGAAATGAAGTATGGTTTAAGGAGATGTGCGTGGGTATGAAGGTAATAAGGGGTGGAATGTGGTGGTTAGGGTAGAATGTCAATTTGTAAAGATTTGGGACCCACCCAGGGGAATGGTGGAGCACACTTCTGGCTGTGTCTGGGTGTGTCATGGAGGTATAGCTTTGGGGTCTATATCTGGTCACTTCCTTTCCTCCCTTTCCTGTTCCTCTGCTCTACTTCCTGGCCATCATACATTAAGCAGCTTCCTCCATGATGTTTCTGCCTTGGAGCCAGCTGACCTTGGACTGGATCCATTGAAAAATGGGCCAAATTAAATCTCTCCTCCCTTAAATTGTGGGTGTTTGATATCGTGTCCAGCAATGGTAAAGCTGACTAATACAGGCTAAGAATATAGCTCAATGGTAGAGAACTTGGTTAGTATGCTAGAAGTCCTGGGTTTCCTCAGCAAAATATTTCAGTGGTGCCACCGCCTGCCTCACAAGTTCAAGGTCCCAAGTTTGACCCCTGGTACAAAAAAAAAACAAAAAAAAAACAAAAAAAAAAAAAAAAAAAAAAAAAAAAAAAAAAAAAAAAAAAAAAAAAAAAAAAACCAAAAAACCTAAAAAAAAAAAAAAAAAAAAAAAAAAAAAAAAGAAAGAAAGAAAGAAAAAGAAAAAGAAAAAAAGAAATCCCAACAAACCTTCCACATTGCTTAGATACATAACATGATTAAATGTACTTTTAAGATGTAAATCCCCAAGTTTCTGAATGTGAATCAAAAGTTGGCTTTTTCCTCCTGCATTGGTATCTCTGCCCTGTGTATGACAGTGATGAGACACATGCCTGTCTCAAATTCTGAGATCAGAAAGTTATACACATTCAAAACTTACATTCAAATGCAAGTTCTCAGTTCTACAAATCATTCTTAGTTTTAGCTACGACATGTTTAATTCTATTAGAGGGAACCTTGTGCTGAGTACAAATGGCAGGCACTGAGTGCCCCCGCAATGAGTCAGGTACATCTCTCCAACTCAGGAACAAGTTACACTTCTCCCAGCCCCACCCAGGAGACCTAACTCCCTGCATCCAACCCAAACATTCCCCATGAGCTGACCATCCATGGCCCAGGGCTAAGGGATGCCCCCTGGCCAAACCAGAGGGCAAAGCAGGCGACTGAGCATGGAGGCCCCTCTCAGATTTGCACCTGTGTGGTATTACCTGGGAGGGCACCTGTGTACTCATCTTTCTAGGACACATACCTGTGTGTGCTCTCCTTGGGAAGAATAAAGGACAGCTCAGTCCCAGCACTGCTTTCCAGAGTGGCATTGGGGATGTGGTGGTACACCAGCTGGGAGATGGCTTTGGGGTTGCAATGTGGCTCCTTCACTAGTGTCATGTGGTAACCAGCACCTGGAATACATGGGCTAGGCATGAGACCCTTTGGCTATCTCCTCACTTGTCTTCCTGCCTTAAATGGGGTTTATGCCAGGTAGTTTCATGGGAAAAAAGCTGGAAAGACAAAGGCAAGTGAGCCACGACAGATACACCTCAGGGGTCCTCCATGCTGTCTTTGGGTCTTGTCTACCAAACCCTAGCTTGGGAGAGCTGCACAGGGACCTGGGATGCTTAGTGTAGTATGAAGCACCTGCTGGAAGCCAGAGCCTTCTAGAAGGTACAACCACCAGGACAGGGAACCAACATGAGCAATAATCTGAGTGTCTGAGGGCATCTGCTTTACACAATTAACACTGATTGTTACTGAGGCTTGAAGCTCACACGAAGAAATTTAGCAAGGGCAGGAGATGCCAACTGTATCATACACATCAGATCCCTGCTGTCGTTTCCTACCCAGTGTCATTTTGCAGGAACTATCACATTCATGTCCATTTTAGGGACAAGGACACTAGGCAGCCAGGCAGAAAGTAGCAAGTTCTCAAGGCTATGGAAGAGATGGTCCCATGACCTCTAAGACCTGTACCACATCTTTCTTGGAAAGGGAACTCCAGTATCTTTGCAGGGCACATGACCACCCAGAATAAGGATGCCCCTACCAGTCTTCCTCCAGTCTTCTGTGGTCACACTGGGGATCTTTGGGGCTCTGTGTGGGCCTTCTGGGAAAGGCTCACTTGTGTCTTGGGTGTTGGGGTGGCTGGCACACCAGTGCCACAGTGGACCAGGTGGCAACCTTCATAGGGAAGTTACATCTACCCCACAAAACTGGGACCTGACCTAGGTCTCTACTTACTGCCTCGGGCTGTATTAGGAGCCCAAGTGTACGCGGCTTCTCCAAGTGACCACCGATCTCTGGAGCCCTGGACAAGACTGAAACAGAGCCCAACCATCCAGATGTTCTGTCCCACATCCTTTATTTCTCCCTCTACTGGGGTGATAAAACAGGAAGTGGAGAGAAAGCCTCTCCCTGCTGTTCTCAGGGCCTGTCACCAAGGCTCATAGTGAGCAGTTCCCATCAGCACAGGGAAGGTGGCACTGACCCTGCTATGGGATGGAGGCTGTCTGCTGCCATCTGCCACCCACCATATTTACCATATTTCTGCTTG
Source organism: Fukomys damarensis (assembly GCF_012274545.1). NCBI lineage: Eukaryota > Metazoa > Chordata > Mammalia > Rodentia > Bathyergidae > Fukomys > Fukomys damarensis. The sequence continues at coordinate 20,921,775 of NW_022900946.1, read as the reverse complement.
AGGAATAGAGAGGACCCGCAGCACTGCAGCTCGCCCTTGGCCATGATGGCAATGCGGTCTCCCAGCAGGTCTGCTTCATCCATGAAATGGGTGGTCAGCAGGATGGTGCGGTCACTTTTCTGCTGCTGAAGCAGGTCCCAGATGGCCCTCCTGGAGATGGCATCCATTCCTGAGGTGGGCTCATCTAGCATCAATACCTGGAGAGCAGAGGCACAGCCTCATGGTGATGGCAGAGCTACATCTCAGGCTGGCCATGTGGGAGGCCCGCGCAGCCTGAGCTGACTCCAGTGGCTCGAGTTCTAGAACCCAAAGTCCCTGGGCACTGCTGTGCTATATTTTGTCCATTGTATGTGGGGTCCTAACCTGTGGTGCTGGGGCCCGCTACTCTACCTTAGAGCCTGCGATGAGAGCAATGCCAACGGAGAGCTTGCGTTTCATGCCCCCACTGAGGAACCTACACAGTGAGTTCCTCTTGTCCTCCAGATTGAGGATGTGCAGCATCTGCTTGACTTCTTCAGGGCATTTCTGACGAGATAGGCCTTTCAGCTGAAATGGCAGGGGATGAGGGGAGATGAGGCAGTGCTGCCCAGCAAGTTCCTTGGCTTGACAGTCTTCTCCCAAACTATTCTGCTTGCCAACACAGCTTATTCTGGTTTTGGCAGGAGAGTTCATCAAACAGACTTTGCTTTGGTGGGAGGCTAATGTCACACCTAAGTAACGGAACCACCACTATCTCCAAGTTCCTGTCATCTATGGACTCACCTGTGCATAGAAGCAAAGATGTTCAGCAACTGTAAGGTTGTCGAACAGGACATCATGCTGGGGGCACAGGCCCAAGCTCTTCCGGATTTGAACCATGTCTTGGGAAATTTCATACCCACCAATATAGGCACATCCACTGGTAGGGGAGAAGAGTCCTGGGGCCAAGCAAAAGACCCCCAAATTTAGTGTGAAAACCTTGCTTATCAGCAAGTCATCAGGTTCCCTTCATTTCTTCAAGGACCCTGTGTGAGGGAGAGTTCCAGGAACCCCTCTTCCCCACCACGGCGGGCTCTGTCCACCTGAGCAGTGGGGAACAGAGGGGACAGGGACATGACCCTGCTATACAGCACACAAGCTCGTCACGGATGAAAAACACACACACTTGCAGAAACAAGTGTGTACAGTGCTCAGTGAATCACTATCACAAGACCCCCACACAAACCCCCTGTGCTCAGGAAGATGAAGAGCCATCATAGTTGGGTGCAATGCACCAGGATGGCTTCCTAAAGAGAGTTTGTGACCAAACTGTTATCAGTATAGGGTGGACCCGCCCTGAGGGGCTTGGGACTTTACCGTGGTTGCTTTTGCTGATGCTTTTAGGTTTAGGCATTCATGAAAAGAAGCTTGGGATCACCCAAGATGCCCCGTATGACCCCTTGGGCTGTGGGGCTGAGGCTCTGCTGGGTATAAGAACATCTCAGGTTTCAAGGCTGGGAAAGACTGAAACCTACGTGAAGGACCAAGGCCAGACTGGCACGCAGCAGTGCGGAGGGAGGGCCTGCCGGCCACAGGTGGCACGAGTCCACCCCTCACCTGTGAGCATGGACAGGGTGGTGGTCTTTCCTGCCCCGTTGTGGCCCAGCAGAACGGTAATCTGCCCTTCGTACAGGTTCAGGCTCAGGTCCCTGACGGCTGCCTTTTCCTTATTCCCCATTTGGAAGACCTGCAGGTGAGGCAGAGGGCTGCACTGGACTTTCCCTGGTCTTCAGCAGCTGTCCTCCATAGGCCTTTCATGGAATGTGGCCTCAGTGTCTCAAGAGCCAAGCTCAGAGCCAATCAGCATGCAGAAGAGTGTTTGGGTAGAGGCTGTATATCCCTGCTCTCCCCGTCCCACCCGACACGTCCCACTACCTCCTTGATGTCTCTCCTGGGAAGCCTATGGCATCCAGGATAGCACAGCAGAGCATGGCAGGAGGCACAGATGTGAGTGTGCATTCTCTGGCATCACCCTAAGTCTGGTCCTGCGCTGGACACTGAGAGTGACACAGAGAGGTGGTCTGTGCGCTGGGAAATATGTGAGCAGTGGCTGAGGGAGAGAAGAGGCCTAGAGAGAGCACCTGTGGCCCCCAGACCAGCCCGTTCCCATAGCGTCCTGCTGTGTCCCCACCGGGAGGTAGTACCTTGGACAGATGCTTGATCTTGATCCCAGCCACTAGGTCCTCAGGCTCAGCTTCAAAGTACTCAGTTCTGAGCACTTTTTCAGGGTCACTGTCCTCTTCCTCCTTCCCTACGACCATCCTTGGGTGACCACACCAGTAGGATGGCTGGGATGGAGACAGACAGGTATCAGCTATTCGTGTCAGTCCATTTTGTTTGTGGCCAACAAAGCAAACACTGACACACGAAACACAGGCAGCAACACGGCTCGGCTAATCTCCAAGAGCACAAGTGGCGAAGTAGATGCTGCTCAGAGTGAGTTTTGTAGCAGCTCCTGACTCAACTGTCCCTGGGAAAGTCTAAGCCTCAGCTTCTCAATCTGGCAAATGGGCACCACAGTCATTCATAGGCTTGCTGCAAATGTCATCTCAGGCAGGGAAAGGAGTGTGTTAATGATATTATTAAAAAGAGAGGGCTTTTTTTTTTTCTTTTTGCCCTCAGTACTGGGAAATAAATCCAGGGCCTTTGCTCTGAGCTATATCCCGTCTTTTTGTTTTTATTTTGAGACAGGGCCTTGCTAAGTCAGTAAGTTGCCCAGGCTGAGCTTGAATTCGTGATCTTTCTGCCTCAGCCTTCCAGAGTGCTGGGATTATAAGCACACACCACCATGCACAGACCCATCCTGGGTCCATGCAGGCATTGAACGAGTGTCAGGGACACTCCCACCCTCCACAGAGGTAGCCCCACTTGAGCAGGGCCATTAGGACTCACCAGGAGGAAGAAGTACCAGGGCTGGGGCACACCAAACTGGCCTGGGAAGACGGCCTCCATGTACCAGGTCACCAGGCCATAGAGCACAGAGTCCAGAAGCAGCATCCCTAGCACTTGCCCAAAGCAGAAATCATCGTCCACATTGACAGGACTCAGGAGGTTTTGCCACTGGATGCCTGTGCCTGGGTACACACCAGAAGATGGCCCAAAATCAGGCAGACTGGGACAGCTCAGGAACCCTGTGGCCCCAGATGGCACAAGTATGCACATTTGCCCTGTGTTGTTGCTCCAAAATTGGTGTGACTGTTCCCTTTCTGGCTCGATAACAAATCTGGCCAACTTCTTTCAAGTCTTTAAGAACCGGCAAAAAATTTACGAACTAACTAGATGAGGTCACATTTAATTGCCAACATATATACACATTACACATTTATGCACATCCACACACATGTTCCCACACATCCACACATATGATTTGGGAAAGGCCAGAGTGAATAGATGTACATTTATGTCTTTCTTTCTTTTTTTTGGTACCAGGAATCAAAACTCAGGGCCTCACACTTGCCAGGCAGGCACTGCGCTGCTGAGCTACACCCTCAGCCCCATTTATGTCTTTCTTAAAACTGAGAGACACCCATAATGCTCTCTTTCATGGAGCTCACGGCTCAACATCGTAGCCCATACAGACTTGGGACTGACCAGTCATCCTCTGCAGACCTGAGAGCTCTAAGTGGAAGTAGCTGTCTCTTGCCTTGGTAAATGTTCACTTTTCAAACAGGCAGAGATATGTCTATTGTTGAAATTAAAAAGAGGGAGGAGGGTGCCCCATAGTTCTTGAACTGGCTTTTTAAAAAGTATTTGAACCCTGGAATGGTCTGCTCATGCACAAAGTGTATATTTTAATCACACTACTAATGGAAGCACACTACTAATGGAAGCACATATATTTAAAATGCTAAAGTGTTGGAAGACATTGACAACTGATAAATAAAAGTTCTAGTTAAAAATACTGAATGTTCCCGTGGTTACTCACTTCCAGGGGTCCAGAGTTTTGCAAGCTACAATAACTAGGAATTTCACAATGCTATGGTTTGAATGTTTCACCTAAAAGTTCAAGTGTTGGAATTGGTTCCCAGGGCACCAGTATTGGGAGAGGGCCCTCATGAATGAACCAAAAGTGGGCCTGCAGGACAGGCTTTGCACTTTTTCACTCTCCTGCCATGTGAGAAACATTAAAGGTGCCATCCTAGAAGCAGAGACTGAGCCCTCATCAGACACTAAGCCTGCTGGAACCTTGATCTTGAACTTCCAAGCTTCCAGAACTGTGAGAAAAAGTTTCTGTTCTCTAGAAATTCCTCCGTCTCAGGCATTCTGTGATGGCAGCACAAATAGACCAAGACATATGCCTGGAAGAAACGAGAGCATTTGGCCTAGACAAGAGAATAGCTGGATAGGGAAGGACTGAGACCATTTTACATGAGCTCAGTCCAGTCCTTTGGAAGGTAGCTTGTATTTCATTCTTGTCAACAGAGCCAGGATAACACACAAAAGTCCCAGGAAGGCAGATGCTGAGCGCCACCACAGAGGCCAGACATACTTAGTGCCTCTGCTGATGAAGCCCTCTGGCGTCAGGTGTCCTGGAGAGCCTGTTTGTCACCTGAGATAAATTCCTCTGCTAGATGCAGTTTAGACAAGACACTCCCTTGGTGGCAAGAATCAGCAAGAATGGCTGGTGAGGACAATAACACTTACCTTTGGCTTCAAATTTGCCTATGAGCTGGGCTCCCATTGCCATGGCAACATTGGACAGGAGACAGGACAAGAGCTTCTGATTTAGCGTCATCCAGTTGTAGTGGGGAGCCACAAAGAAGTAGGGGATGTATGTGAAGAAGTACAAGAAGCCACCCACAGCCGCCGCCATATTGGCTGTAGGGAGAAAGTAGCAACACAAACCATGCTACAAACTCACCAGGGCACTTGCGCAGGTATCAGTAGTCACAGGGAGCCTGGATCCCATCCAAGTCCTGGCACTGAGGAGCTGAGGCAGCCTGCCACGTTTTATCAGGGTGCAGGGCTCTGGGATGGCACCCTGCCTGGGGTCTCCAGCCTCTTCCTGCAGATTTCCCACCCAGGTGTGTCCTTGATGTTGCACACTTGGTAGAAACCCTAGATCTTCCCCAAGCTCCCCTTCTTGCCTGGTCTTCTCAGGCAATGGTGACCTCTGTAACCCATGCATCCATCAGATGCTCACTAAGCACCTAGTCTGTGTCACGCTGCTCCAGGCACTAGGAAGATGCCTGCAGACAGAACCAGGGAAACACTTATCCTGCCAAAGCCTAGCCTCCAGCGGGGAGTAAAGAGGGAAGTAAAGAGTAGAATGTGTTTCATAGGGACAAGCCCTGGGCAGAGCAGCAAGGCACAGAATGAGAAAATGAATGAGGTGATACGTGAGAAAAGGGCCAACAAAGGCAGGTAACCAGGTAGGTCGGGGACAACACTGTCCATGTCTACAGTGTCAGATTCTGGTTTTAAGACCCTTTATATCCTTAAAAATTGTTGAAGAAGGCTGGGGATTTAGCTCAGTGGCACCACACCTGTTTTGCAAGCACAAGGTCCTGAGTTCGATCCCCAGAACAACAACAAAATAATAATAATTGTTGAAGATACCAAAGGGCTTTTCATTATGTGATTTTCTCTCTCTCTCTCTCCCTCTCTCTCTCTCTCCCTCTCTCTCCTATCTCCCTATTAATTCTATGAGAAATTATTAACAGAAAATTTAAAGCTTTTTCCCCTTTCCTTCCTTCCTCTCTTCTCCTTATTTTTGAAAGAGTGTTTCACTATATAGTCCAGGGCGGCCACAAACTATTTATCTCAGGTTTGTCTCAAACCTGCCACAGCCTGAGTGCTAGAATTACAGGTGTGTACTACCACACTCAGCTTGAAAACGTGAAGTTTTAAACAATTTAAAAGAACATACCAGAAGTAGCGGCACACGCTTATGTTCCCAGAATACTGAAAGGAGGGATGCAAGTTTGAACCTAGCTTGGGCAATTTAGTGACTGAGGCTCTGTCTGAAAATAAGGGAGGGGAGCTGGGAATATAGTTCAGTGAAAAGCTATGCCTGTAATGCCTGATTTAATGGAGTATGCTGGACGCACCTAGCTTCTTCTGCATTCTTCTGCTATATCCTGTTTTTGTTGTTGAAGAAGAATAAGAAAAAGTGGCTTCACTCAGATAAACAGTTGGAGAAAGGAGGAATATTATATTAGTCTTTACAGACATTTGTGGATATTCTTTTTTTTTTTGCACCGGGTATCGAACTCAGGACCTTGCACTTGCGAGGCAGATACATGCCACTGAGCTAAATCCCAGGCTAGATATTCTTTTTTTATATTTTTTGGGTAATGGTGATCAAACTTTCCTTGCACTTGTGAGGCAGGTGGCAGAACCACTGAGCCAAATTCCGGCTGGATATTCTTTTTTTATATTATATCACATGTGCAATCAAACTAACCAATGAACATTTCATACTCTGTTATATTAAAAGCCTTTGGTTTATACTGCACTTTAAATAAATTTTAACATGATGAATGTAGAAAATACTGCTTATGAGGGGCTGGGGATGTGGCTCAGCAGTACTTCGCCTGCCTGGTAAGCACAAGGTCCCAAGTTCGATCCCCAGTACCAGAAAAAAAAAGTAAGAAAGAAAGAAAGAAAATACTGTGTATGGGTCATGTGGATCTTCTAAACACTGACAAATGTTATTATACAAAAAATCACATTTCTCAATATTATCACTAATCTCATAAAAATTCTTGAGGTATTGGGAAGCTGTCAAGCTTATAGTTACAGATTTGAGTTTGCAAAATTCTGTATGTTGTTTGAAAGCTTGACCTATTACAGACATAAGATATAATAAAATTACCAGTGGTTTTCCTTAAAGTAAGGTAGACTCAGATTTGAAAAACAGCCGTTAAATATACAGGTATGAACAACTATAGTCTGATGGCTATTCCTGCAGGCAAAAATGGTGTGTGAAAATGTAGCTAGTTCAGCTGACAACGCAAATAATTGTGCACAAGGTACTCCTGAGGACAAAGTCTGTATGCTGCACAAGTACTTTATGTGTACCTCTCATTTTGTCATGCAGAATACTAAAACAAAGCACAGTAAGTCCCTGATTTATGAACATTCAAGTTGCATACTCTCACAGGTGTACTGTCTAAGACTCATTTTGTTGGCTGATAAATGAAGTGTTATGAATAATTCTCCCACAACAAAACTTGATCAGAAGTCAGGAACTTACTGTATACTCGAGAGTCAAGATATAATAAAATTAATGATTTTTACTGCACCAAGGAAGTTCTTCAGTCAAACTGGCATTTTTGTTTTGTTTTGTTTTTGCTACCAGGGATTGAACTCAGGACCTTTCGCGATGGAAACACTGAGCTAAATCCCCAGCCCTAAATAAACTGATTTTTTTTTTTTTTGATACCAGGGATCGAACTCGGGTCCTTGCACTTAAAGAGGCAGGCAGGGGAACCACTGAGCCAAATCCCCGGCCCCTCAAACTGGCATTTTTGTTTGTGCTGCCCAAGCTAATCTCAAACTCCTGGACTCAAGTGATCTTACCACCTCAGCTTCCTGAATGCTTGGACCACAGGTATGCATCACCACACCTGGCGAGGAAGAGATTTATTAAAGTATTAAAGGAAAGTTCAGAGACTCTTAGGACAGACTGACAGGCTCTGACAAAGCCCTAAAAGAAGAGAATGACAGGAATAATAAAAGCAGAAGCTGCCAATATACTAATCGGAGAGGACAGAGGTCCTTACGCAAAAGGAAGCCACACATCGCCCGTCAGTAGATTCTCACCAATGCCAAGGGTAGTAGGTGGCAATTAGGTGACACTGTCAAAGAGCAGGGGAAACGGTCTACCCAGGGAGAATGCTATATGCAACTAAAATATTATTTAACAATGAGGCAAAATAACACAGCTTTGGCAGATCCCCTCCAAATTAACTACTCACTAATCTACAGGGAAAGAACTACTCAGGGGTGAAGTTCAACATAAAAAAAAGTAAACCCCTTTGCCAGGCATGGTGGCACACGCCTATAATCCCAGCACTCGGAGGCTGAGGCAGGAGGATCGCTGTGAGTTCGAGACCAGCCTGGGCAACATAGTGAGTTCCAAGTCAGTCTCAACTACATAGTGAGACCCTGTCTCAAAACGCCCTCCCCGCCAAAAGTAAATCCCAAAACAGACCACACAAAAAAAGAATGCACACAATACATGTTAGAAATTATATGCATATGGGCAGCCCATTCAGGACCCCTCCTGTCTCTCAGGAGCTATTCTTTTTTTCCTCTGTCTCTTTTTGGTACGAGGGATCAAACTCAGGATCTTGTGCTTGTGAAGCAGGCGTCAGAACCACTGAGCTAAATCCCCGGCCCCTCATGAGCTATTCTTATTCTCTATTCCTATTCCCCAATTTTCCTACTCTTAAAAACAAAAAGAAATTATATGCATATAGAATAGTAATCAATTGCTTGTGTTTTTGTTTGTTCGTTTGTTTTTTGAGACAGGGTCTCACTATGTAGTTGAGACTGACCTGGAACTCACTTTGTAGCCCAGGCTGGTCTTGAACTCAGAGCGATCCTCCTGCCTCAGCCTCCCAAGTGCTGGGATTACAGGCATGCGCCACCACGCCCAGCCTTGCTTGTGTTTTTGAAACAACAAAATGACCTATACAGCTTGGGAAAAAATGACCTAGCTTGGGAACTATTAATGAGTATTTATAATGTGGTCGGATTGAACCATACATATCTGGGATGAGTCTAGACATATTTACTAATTTACCTTTTTATAAACTTTCAAAGGTAAGTGTTTAAACTCAACACTAAAGGTCATTCCTACAAGGAGGGAAACAAAGTATATCTTCCAAAAGATTAGAAGTAAAAGCACCAGAGGAAAATTTCTTAGCCGAACAGAAGGCAGCAAAGGCAAAAAACAAAACTGGAGGAACAGGGCACCCAAAACTCAGACAGCAGAAATAATCTCAACTGGAACTACTACAATTACATAATAGACAGACAGAATGAACCTTTTCTTTTGGCTCCTCTCAGCACTACCAGAGTGCTCACAACTGCCTCTTGCCAATTTCCCTTCACCCAAAGCCACTCTGACTCCTCCCTCACCCACACCAGTGCCACCTTCGGTCCTCTTTCCAGCTCCTTTCTGGGGGAGCTCACAAGGACCAGTTGAGGGCATTGGTGAAGTCCTCTGAGCCTATTCCTCAGCAATCTGATTCACTGCCATCAGCCCCAGCATCTCAAGTGTCCTCCACCCAGACAACCCAGTCGCTGGGTCATCTACATCAATGTTCTATAACCTTCCCCTCCCAATTTCCAGGGACTTGGATCAGGCAGCCCCGAGTCCTCTGGCCTCAAGGAGCAGAAGGACTCACCTTTACTGAAGAATGTGCTGACCATGAAACTGAAGGAGATGGAGGAAATGGAGAAACACAACAAGAAGACCAGCACCAGAGAGGGATCGCTGTTCGAGAGTACTGCTACATCCTTCTTTACCTGCAAGACAGGCCACCCAGCAGAGTGGTGGGTTGGAGCAAGAAAAGGTGGAGATGGGGCCGGAGGAGTTTAAATATTTTGCTCAGAGAGGCACTGCTGGGGACAGTAGGAGCCCTCGCCTCAGCCAGTTGGAAGCCCTGCTATCCTCTGCTCAGGAGACTTGACTCGTGGTCAGTGGCCAAGAGACACTCCACGTCAAGAGCAGATCCCAGCATGGGCTCTGGGTCTCTGCAGCCTCTTTTCTTCTGAACCCCCTGTCAAAGCCACACTCACCTTGACACAGAAAAGCAGCGTCATGAAGGAAACTGTGATGAGGAGGAAGAGAAAGAACATGAGGAACCAGGCGCTCCAGTGCAGCCAGCTGCTAAGCCCCATCATTCGCATGTACTCCTGCAAGGGATGGAAAGTATCACACCTGCAGGCCACTTCCTGTACCTGCCCGGGGTAGGCGTTTGCGTAGACAAGTATGGGTCTGTCAGTGGGCCGGAAGGCAGAAGGCCCAGGTCTGGCTGTCACAGCAGCCCTAAACCCAACAGCTTAACCCTGCGTGTGATACGAGGACTCTCCCCATCTACCTTCTCCAGTCTTAAACCCCATCTGGGACCATTCTGGGTCCCCACTCAGGACCCCTTTCTCATGTCATAGAGCGCCCCCTGCCTTCTATGTGGCAATGGCCTGACTTTCCTTCGTGGTACAGCCAACACTGTCTTCCCACTGGGTACACGAATCCCCATCATTCTAGTACATCCCACCTTCTGCCTGTGTCTCGGGAGGGCCTGACGTGTGTACCCAGTAGATCTTAATTAAGCTGGGAAATTGTGTCAAAGTCCTTCAGCGGTGCCCTTGTGTTCTGTGGGGCAATTCCGAACTCCCTGTGTGTGTGTTCCTGAGTCTTATGTGGTACTAAGTCTGCTCTCCACAAGTTCAGCCTGGCTTCCTGTCAGAAGATCCTGCAGCTTGCCAATCTTAGACATCAGCCTCCTGGGCTGTCATGTACCAGAGCGTGGCAGTGAAGGTTAGAAGCCACAGGTGTCCATTTCTTTGCCTTTGATTGTTCTGAAAGGAGGGGCCAGAATAAGAGAAAGGCGGCTCCTTGTGGGAAGCACTGGGTGTTTCCTTCCCTGCCTCAAGGCAAGCCCTCAGGAGTTGTGGTGAAGAAGATCAGCTCCTTCCTGGACTAACACTGATGGAGAGTTGTGGGCATCTCAAGTTACACTGTCCAATGGTAGCCAGTGGCCACGTGTGATTATTTCAACTTAACTAAAATTAAGTATAGCGAAAATTTCAGCTCCTCAATTCAAGTGCTCTGTGGTGACCATAACAGATAGCAGATCCTGACAGTCTATGGTCACAGACAGCTCCCCTGGGAAGCACTGGACAGGAGGAGGGACTGGGACTGATTAACTGACTCTTACACGCCAGGATGGGGCTAGACTGTTTATCTTCCAACTCTTTCTTAGGCACAATGTCATTCATTCTCACATTTTTTTTTTCTTTTTGGGACTGGGGATCGAACTCGGGTCCTTGTGCTTATAAGTCAGGCTCCAGAACCACTGAGCTACATCCCCAGCCTTAGACACAATTTCAAACCTTCAGGAAAATCCAGATGGAGTATAATGGCCTCTCATAAATCCATCCCTTAGACTCCACAGTCAGGAGCCTTTGCCTACTTGTTTGATTGGTGTATCGGAACCATTTCTAGTCCACTGCTAACTATCTTAATGTCGCCATTGTTTATTTATGTTCATTTTATTGGTGCTCTTTAAGGCATCCAAGCAGGTCACCGACTTTCTGGCCAGTTCCCCAGCTTCTTGTCTGCAGCAGTTTAAAACCTCCTAGCCAAGGTGGTGGTGCACACCTGTAATCCCAGCGCTCAGGAGGCTGAGGCAGGAGGATTGTTGTGAGTTTGAGACCAGCCTGGGCTACACAGTGAGTTTCAGGTCAGTCTCAACTACATAGTGAGAACCTGTCTCAAAAAAACAATAAATAAATAAATAAACAAATAAATAAATAAATAAATTTTTAAAAACCTCCAACCACCACAGACTTAAGAATAATTTAAGTAAGTGTCATTTCACTAGCAGTGGGGACATTTCCAGAGGAAACTACAAATAAGTCCTGGGTAGCCGGGCATGGTGGTGCACGCCTGTAATCCCAGCACTGGGGAGGCTGAGGCAGGATTATCGCTGTGAGTTCAAGGCCAGCCTGGGCTACACAGTGAGTGGCAGGGCAGTCTCAACTACATAGTGAGACCCTGTCTCAAAAGAAAACAAAAACAAAACAAAAAAAACTTCAAGTTACATATGTGGCTTGTGTTCTTTATTGGACATTGGAGTTATAGGGACTACATCAATAGTGAGAGAAAATGTTCAATTACATAGCGGAACAGGAATATAATCAACATTGCATCTAGATCTAGTGCAGCCTTCTGAGTGCTGGGATCACAGCATGTGCCACGACGCCTGGCTGTAACTTGACGTTTTGTAACAGCCACATCAAAAATGGAAAGAGACAAATAAAATAACCTCAATGATATATTCTACTTGTCTATTCCAAATATAATCCTTATATCCCTATTGTCAACATAAAAATTGGACTGATTATACTTTCGCACTAAGTCTTCAAAATCAGTGTGCACTTTATACTCTGGGCACAGCTCAGTTGTGACCAGGCACATTGCACGTGCCCAATACCCTGGAGGCTCTTGCAGCACAGGTCCAGGGTCACCTTTAGTCTTGGTGTTGAGCACTTACCTAAGGTGCTTCACAGGCCTTTAGGAACCCATGCATATCAACCTGATTTCAAGGAAGCCAAGATGGGCTGGAGTCTCAGTGAGCATTCAACCTGTGCTCTGGCTCTTGACGATCCAGAACACAGGAAGGATGGCAGCCTCGAAATGAAGGTAGTTTTTTTGTTGTTGTTCTTTTTTGTTTTTGAGGGAACCCTGAGATAGACACACTGTCATGGCAGCACCATTCCTAGAATTGACTTGCCAAGATGTCACAAAGCCACACCAGGAGGGTTACCTTTAGTTTTCTCTCTTTCTCCTGCACCACAGCCCGGATGATGCTGAGGGATGTGTAGGTGAAGCTCAGCATGAGTAGCAGGGGAAGCTGGTACTGGATGGCGATGAGGAAGTGGTCTGAGATAAATGGAGGGAATGGGAACCTCTTTGCGATCACTGTGAGCTTCTGGAAGAGCTGGTGTGCGGAGCCGTTGGCATGGTAGTGCATGATGGCTCTGTCCACGGCATGCTGCACTGCCAGGAACCCCTCGTGGATGTAGCCTGGATGAAGAGGCAGAGGACAGTTGTGTTGTGGGTGCTGTGCTGTCTGCTAGAGAGCTGCGTGCCCTCAATGTCTGTGGCCGCCAATGGCATCCAGCACTGTTCAGTGTTCCCACGAGAGAAGGGAGAAAATATGTCACACACTGACAGCAAACAAGAGTGATGTCATTGTCACTTCCACTCCATAACTAACATGGCACATATACAAATCACACACGTGATCACATTTAAAAAAATCCTGATTAAAAAAAACAGGGCCGGGGATTTAGCTCAGTGGTTCTGCTGCCTGCCTCCAAGCGCAAGGAGACCCGAGTTCGATCCCCGGTACCAAAAAAAAAAAAAATCCTGATACAAACATGGCTAGAGAGACTCTGTATGCCCCAACTGGGTTTCATGGGATTTTAAACAAACAAAAAACTTAGGCTAGGGGCCAGGGATTTAGCTCAGTGCTTCCACTGCCTGTCTTGAAAGCCAAGTTCCTGAGTCTGATTCCCAGGACAAAAAACAAAAACAAAAACAAAAAACAACAACAAACTTAAGCTAAAAATACACTAGGAAAGAGTACATGGAAAGTCTCCACAAGCCTGGTGTGGTGTCGCATGCCTGTAATTCCAGCACTCGGGAGGCTGAGGCAGGAGGATCGCTTCAAGTTCGAGACCAGCATGGGCCACATAATGAGTTCCAGGGCAGTCTGAACTACATAATCAGATCCTGTCTCAAAAACCAGAAAAAAAAAAAAAAAAAAAAAGAGTCACCATGAAGCCAAGTGCGGTGGCACATGCTTGTAATCCCAGTACTGAGGCTGAGGTAGGGGGATTCTGAGTTAAAGGTTAATTTTAGCAAGTTTAAGGCCAGTCTGAGCTACACAGTGAGAGCGCATCACAAAATAAAACACCAAATAAAAGAATAGGAGAAGTACAAAAAACAAGATTTGAGGAACAGCAGAGGAAGTGGGTCCTGAGTATTGTCCCAACAATCTGGGAGCCAAGAGAAAGAAACTGATGGCCCTGGAGTCCACCTGATTCCAAGTGGAAGGCAGCTCAGACCAGAAATAGGCCAAGACCTTTCCAAAGGTGGAGTCAGAAGAGAAGATTCTGGTGAGTGAATGTCTCTCTCTCTCTCTCTCTCTCTCTCTCTCTCTCTTTCTCTCTCTTTTTTTGGTACCGGGGATCGAACTTGGGTCCTTGTGAGGCAGGCGGTGGAACCACTGAGCTAAATCTCCGGCCCCCAAGCCAGTGTTTCTTAAGGCCACTGTAACTACCATGAGTTCAGTAGCTAAAACAACAGGAAGCAGTTGTCTAACAGCGTGGGAAGCTGGGAGTCCAACACTTGTGTCTCCTGAGTTAGACTCCCGGTGTCCAGAGGGCTATGTCCCCTTTTGCACAGCAGGGGACTCTCCTGAAATTCTCCAGATGTAACAGTCACCTGTGTTCCCTGACACGTGCCCTTTCTCTTCATTTGTTCATTCCTTCTTTTCTTTGTTTGTTTGAGGAAGGGTCTTGCAATGTAGTTTAGGATGGTCTTGAACCCACAGTGATCCTCCCACCTCATCCCCCCAGTGCTGAGATTATAGGCACGTGCCACTACATCCAGTTTATTGTCTACTTCTGAGGACCCTAGAGATGACACTGGATCCTGGAGGATAATTGATAACAATTCTGCCTCTTTTTTTTTTGTACTGGAGATTAAACCTCATGCATGTGAGGCAAGTATTCTTGCTACTGAGATACATCCCCAACCCCTTTTATTTTTTGTTATTTGTCTCAGTAAGGTGACTAGCCTGACCTTGAATTTATGATACTCTTGTCTCAGACTCTTGAGTGCCGGAATTTCAGGTATATGCCATATGAGGCTTGATCCTGCCATTTTAACATCAGCTGACTAGCACCCTTAACTCCCTCTGTCATGCACTCTGATGTGGTCACAGGTTCCAAAGACTAGGATATAGATGACTTGGGGGGCTATGACTCTGAACCACACCCTCCAACCTGAGTTGCTCAGTGGCAGGCAGGCTCTGTGGCCAAGTCACTGGAAGAGCTCCAAGTGCTTTGTGACTTCTCTTGGCTTGCTCTTTTGGACACCCTAAGGGAGTCTGTACCTTCTCTCTGTCTGGGGTCAGTGTCCCAAGGAGAACAAGGTCTGGAAGAAACAGAGCCCAAGAAAGGGCAGGCTTGGCCCTGGGAGAGAAAAGGCAGCCTGAGGCTCTGTGGCCTGAACTTCAAGGATGGGGATGGGACATGGGCTGCAGGTGTAGGTGGTGGCTAGAACACCAAACGTCCCCTGACACACACACCCGCTGGTTGCCCAGGCTGCAGACTTTAGAAGAGAAAAAGGCAACATAGCAACACATCCTAAGGCAGGGAGAGTATATGCGTGTGGTCTTCAGGTTTTAGGGCATCTTAACAGCAGATGCTTAATTATATCACCTTTTAGGTGTGTCCAGGGTGATGCAGGGTGGAGGTTAATTCTCATCTTCAAACCAAAGCTTCGGAGCAGCTGATGATATCCCCACTAGTCATGGACACCAAGCTCCAGGGAGTCACACAATGGGTGAGGAGTACAGCTGAGTGTGAGATCCTGCGCACTCATGTCTTTTCATGACATCACACTGTCTCCCCCACAAATACTTGCACTCACATATTGTCCTCTCTGGAGATTTTCCCACTTGGCTACGTGGTCTTCTTCATTATTAGAACTCTGTGCTACTCACTATTCCCAGGCATGAAGCCAATGTGATACATCAATTACTTTCCTTTTTGGCAATGTTTATGATCATAAAGATAAGGTGAACATGTTTGTGCAGGTGGATTTTCTCCTTCTTTCAGGCAATTTTGGTAGCTAAATTCTTATCAGCGGGATGTGAGGGCCTGATGCATGGATATCTGGAGTGAAAGCAGGACTAGAACTGACCTGCCTTATGGCAGGACTTATCTCTTGGAGGCTTTTGAGTTTTTCTTTAACTTGTAGGAGTCCTTTTTTTTGGGGGGGGGTGTACCAGGGATCAAACTTGGGACTTGGGCTTGTGACGCAGGTGGCAACACCACTGAGCTAAATCCCTGGCCCAGAGTCCTTCTTATAATAGAAGACATTTTCCCTTTGTCATCTGCTGTAAATGTTTTCCTGTTTCTTGTTTGCTTTTAAAGTCAGCCCTGCCTTCTTCTTTTTTGAGTTTGTACATAATGAAGCCTTTCAGTCACTATTTTTCTACTGCTTTCAAGATTTGGAAATTTTTCTCCAAAAATTTGAGTTGAAGAGCTCTAGCCTGGCATCTGGCTAGAGCAGCCAACATCTCCAGTTGCGGGGTTTAGGCAGCTGGTACGATAGCTGGACACTGCTTCTTCAAAGCCTCAGGTTAGGGACCTGTCTAGGGCCTCATTCTGGGACTTCTCACCTCCCATATCTTGGCTGGTCCATCTCTGTTCCTCTTCTGGATTTAAAATCCACCACGCCTTGGCTGGGCGTGGTGGCGCATACCTGTAATCCCAGCACTCGGGAGGCTGAGGCAGGAGGATCGCTGTGAGTTTGAGATCAACCTGGGCTACGTAGTGAGTTCCAGTTCAGTCTCAACTATACAGTGAGACCCTGTCTCAAACAACAACAATAACAAAAAATCTTACCCTTAAGCACTAGCTTTAGGACAGGCCTTGGCACCAGAGACAGAGGTCTCTAATCACTGTTGCTTGGAAGCTGCTTCCTTCCTGCTACTTCAAGTCTCACTGTCAAGCTCCACAAAGCCTTTCACCAACACCTCTAATGTGCTCTGTCTCTCACCAGATCTGTGGAAAATCATGCTTTCTAGAACCTTTGGACTTTTGGCCAGAACCTATAGTTGGTCTTAGGCCAAGGGTTAATGACGGGTCCTGGGTCCCGGAAACTTTTTGGTTTTCTCTAGCTTGGTTCCAAGACATGCTCAAGTTTCAGAGGAGGCAAATAGGTCAACTGGTGGCCAAAGCTACAGGGCACAGACCACAGCATGCACAGAGAACCAGAGAGGCCAACATCCTACTTTGATACAAGTTACTGATTCAAGTAAATGATGGCTCAGGTACACACAAGGGCGGCAGACCTTCAAAAGCCTGGACTACTGTACACAGACTGGGACAGAGAGAAAGGAGAAAGGTAAAACCACTACAAAAGAGTGAATACAAACTCAGGAGTCCTAAAAACTGAGAGACAAATGCATCATTCAAGGATGTGTGTCTTCAAGGACACACAGAGGGTATCGTTGCTCTTCGAAGGCATATTTTTAGCCTTTCAGAAGCTAGTTTTACTGAATGTTTCTTCCTTCTCCTACAAACAAAAGATGAATGTCCCTAAGAAGTATTCGTGAAGAAAGATAAAATAGGTTCACCCTACTTTCATGAGTCAGCAGCCGGAAGCTGGTAAAGGGCCCCTAAAAGTGCGTCTTACCAGGTTCCCCACCATCAGGGGATGTAGGCTCCCTTGGTCCTGGGTTTGGGAAAAGTGGAAAAAGGGAAGTGGTATGCCAGCCCTCTGCCTCGTTCAGGAAAATGTTGCCTGTTTGAGTCCACATGTAATTTCTCCGTGTGTAACTGAAGCGTAGGTGATATTTCACCTGTGGAAACAAAAAGAAAATCAATTGTTCTGGGGATTCAGAGTGACAGACGGGTCCAGTGAGGGTGAGTTCTCAGGCCTCTAATCACCAAGGCTGGCACTACAAGAGACTGACCACAGCCCACCCAGAAAATGTGCCAGCAGCCTCAAAAATGTCAAAGGGAGTGGTCCCATCCAGCAGGGGCAGAGAACCCCATAGGGGTAACTTTGAGGGGTTTGTGGCAACTCCTTTGTGGCCATCTAGCAACACAAATGGCATATGAGATGCTTTTGTGCTGAGCTACATCCCCAGCCCTTTTTATTTTGAGACAAGATCTCATGGTACCTATATGAGACTAAAACTTATAATCTTCCTGTTTTAACCTCTGAGAGTACTGGGATTACAGGTGTGCACCACCATGCCCAGCCCAAGACCAGTAACACCTTTTATGCAATGAAACAACCAAAAGGGGCCTGAAGCATGTGTCAGTGGGTGGGTAGATTTTCTTAGCTGCCCTGGAACAATAAGTTAAAACATCACCAGGCTCCCTTCCTGGGGACAGAGCGGTGATACCAGACCTAGAAGAGAGTCTAATGTTTGCTGCTAGGCAGGCAGAGGTCTAAGGAGAAGCAGCTTTGTTTGTAGATGGAATTAGTTACGAAGTGGGCCATACTAACCGCCAGTGGCAGCGGCTCCTTGCTGTGGTTGGAGATGTTCTCAAACACTACAGCAGCCAGCACATTGGAGGAGTGGTTGTTATACCGAATATAGTCCTCGAAGTCCTTCTCAGAGGGAAAGCTGTGCACTGTGAACCAAGAATTGGAACTGTGAGTTGTCCAACCATCCCTGCACCCTGGAAAGCCTGGTCGTGTCATGTCACTTGAGGTAAAAAGACAGTAAACTGACATGACTCTCCAAGGCTCTGTAAACCTTCTCTGAGATCTAGTGGCTTTAGCCTTGGCACAGAGATAGATGGGCAGAACCAACAGTCAGGACCAGGTCCTAGACGCCTACCATGGTTTAGAGTTGAGCTGTACATGAGATTGGCAGCAAGACGGAGTTACAAAAAACTTGTAAACACCCTGGATTTGAGTCAGCCATGGATAGCTTTTCTCTCTTATAACCATCATGGCATGTTTAAAAAACTGGAGTGGATACTAATTCCAATGATTTTTATGTCACTTTGGTCCTCTTTTACCTAAAAGGTTTTACAATAATTATCTGGTAAGGGCCAAGGAACACACACTAACTGCTGCCACACTGAGCTCAACAAGCCATAGGAGGTATGTACCAGCAGGAAGAGGAGCAACAGTGTTCTTCTAAGGGGAAGGTCTAGAAAACATGGCCAATACGCTTCCTCGAATTCCCTTCAGTAGGCTCTCCACTTTCATTTTCTTTTGGGTTTTTTGGGGGTGGGTGTTTAGACAGGCCCTCACTGCGTAGTTGAGGCTGCCCTTGAATTCATTCACTATGTAGCCCAGGCTAGCCTCGAACTTGCAGTGATACTATCTTAGCTTCCCAAATGCTTGGACTACAGGCATGTGCCACCATACCTAGTGCGCGCTCTCTCTCTCTCTCTCTCTCTCTCTCTCTCTCTCTCTCATACTGGGGATTGAATACAGGGCCTTATTTTTTTTTATTTCTGTGACAAGGTCTTGCTAGGTCACTAAGTTGCTCAGGGTGAGCTTGAATTTGCAATCTCTTTGTCTCCGCTCCCAGAGTGCTTGGATTACAAGTGTGTGTCACCATGTTCAGTTCTAATGACCTTCTTTGAATCTGCCCTCCAAAGCTGTAACTCAGAAAAGATCCTTTGTGCTTGCACTAAAAGTGTGCTTTGCTTTCATAGTTAAAGTTGCTTTCCTTGGCTGAATCCACCCAGCTCCCTACTGCCATATGTAGCTATAGACCCTGATAAACTATCGTATGTCACATATGCTACTTTACTGGGCCTCTCTGCTCTAGGCAGGTAACCAGACTCCTGAGCCCCATTTTCATAATGAGATGTGGACAAATGGGACTCCAAGGATTCATCAGCTAGCACAGCCAATGAGAAGAGAAATTGTGTGGTCTTAGGCTACAGTTTTTTTGTTTTGTTTTGGCAGTAGTGACAGTTGAACCCAGGCCCATCTCACAGAGCTACAGACCCAGCCCTTTTAATTTTTAAAATTTTTATTTTGAGACAGGGTCTTTTAAGTCATTAAGTTGCTCAGGGTGGGCCCAAACTTCCAATTCTCCTGTCTCAGCCTCCCAAAATTCTGAGATTACTGTTGTGTGCTACCTCACCAGGCTAGGCCACAGGTCTTAACCCAGCTCTTTTCTGCATCCTGGGACCTGAATCCCATGCACACAGTCTAAGAGAACAGCGTCACTGCAATCCAGACCTGTAGGCATCAGAACCCCTCTACGGTTTCCTGGTGCTTACTGTGATCTCACCTCTCATGTTGATCATTAGCGCCCTTCTCACTGACTCTGTGATGGTCTTTGCAGCAGCACTGTGGGAAGGGATGTAGGCCAGTTCCCAGGTGCCCCCTGGCGGGGGGAAGTTGAAAAAGAGCGGCAGCGTCTGGATAGACTGGCCGGGGTAGACAGTGGCATTGGGCACATTTTCTGACTGGATCTTCAAGCGAAGCCAAATCAGGATCCCAGAAAACAGCAGGGGTAGAAAGAGTTCCAGGACTGTCACTAGGACCTTCCTCTTCTAGAAGAGAAACATGATCATCACTGCTGATGGTGTGCTCCTCCTTTCAGGGTGTCCCCCAGAGTTTCTGCATTGGACAGATTCTACAGTCACCCATCCTCTGGGGCTAGACCCACCTGCAAAGTGTAGTTCTTCCACAGCAGGAGCACCAGCTGCCGTAGCACTGCCATCCTGTCACCAGCGGGGACACCCAGCACTAGCCATGGACCAAAGATCAAAAGCTTAGATGTGTGATGAAAACATAATCAGGGGTTTCTGGGGAAGACCTGCAAAGCTTCCTCCATGTGTCTTACTTCTGCCATGTGAACTCCAGATGCCTCCAGAGACAAAGGCATGCAACTTTGTACCATGCTAACACCCTAACATACAATTCCATCTGTCTGAAGAGCATGTTTCTCAACAACATGCTACCCATGAACACTGTGACTGCTATAGTGGCATTTATCATCTGATCAACTCTATTTAGATGTTCTCTGTAGTAAACATGCATTTGTGATTTATCAGAAAATATTCAGGCTCATGGAATTCCCCTCCCTGACTAGCTTCATTTCCATCTAACACAGAACCAGGAAAAGAGAACTAAATTTAGTATTCGGGGTGTGGCTGATTTCTAAGATGTGGGGGAGATATGGGAGGAAGAGAAGTCCAGGAATTCTGGCCCTAGACGGCCCTGTCCACCCAGGAGCAGGTCAGGGAAGGCAGATATGCATGAACGGTCAATCATCCTCTCCTGCCTGGAATCTAAGGATCAGTTTTTTTCTGCTGTTATTACAAATATTGGAATCTGATCCTCCACTAATAAGAACAGCCATTTTTACTTCTACTGCTTGTCCAGTGAAAATGTATACCAAGAAAAAAATCTATGCTATAGTACATATAATTTGGGGGGAGTACTGAGGACTGAATAGGGGCCTTTGCCCTGAGGTATATCCCCAGCCCTTTCAAAGTTTTTATTTTGAGGCAGGGTCTCAATAAGTCACTAAGTTGCCTAGGCTAGACTCAAACTTGTGATCTTCCTGCCTCAGCTTCCCAGAGTGCTGTGATTACAGGCATGCATTACCAAACCTATTTACATGTAATATTTGAATTCAGAACATATAATTGGAGGAAAAAAATCTGTCATGAGATTATCAAACACAAGTGATAGCAGAAACAAGAGCTTAGATTTATAAAGGTACCACCCACATTTTATAAAGCCATTTTACTAAAATTCAAATATATAAACAGATCAGCTGCTCACCTGTTTGAGAAGTAAGTGGTCTGTTAGTTCAGGTAAAGCACACGATGCCTAGGATCAGAAGGACTGTGCTCCAAAAGCTGAGAGCATGAAGGCCAAGTGCACAGACCTACAAGAGAGGGAAGGTGTAGCAGCCACAGGCGCTCCTGGTCTATGTCCAGCACTGAGAGCTGCAGGCAAACTGAGAGGAAGACTTCCCACTCCAGCGCCCTCCAAATGGGGAAAAGCCTCGTGACTCGTAGTGAGGGGGTTTCAAGTTCAGTTAATTAGCTCCATGTTAACGGCTAATACTAACCAAACACCACCCACCAGTCAGATTAGGCCAGTGGAGTATAGTTAGTGAATAATTCATTAATGAACTGAGCTAACACCACTATCAGCATGGCTCCCTGAAGCTGTGGGGCACAAGGTGAGGGGTTATTACTATTTTTTTTTAATGACCTGTTTTACTTTTGGCTTTTGTCAGTTGAAAATAATTTCCATTCTTTCTCTCTCAAATACTAAAGCTCTTTCTCTTTTTAAGCTGCTGATATCTAATACTACACAGGAGTTTGCTTTCAACAGTAGCCAAGAAGTTAATTACAAATTCATTTAAGATACAAGTTTCATTAGCCATATGGTTAACATATGAAAAAAGCTAAAACAGTGTGAAGTCCTACTAAGTGGCATCTTAATAAATTATCCCAACTCTTTCTAAAAATCAGTAAGGGCTGGTATGTAGCTCGGTGGCAGAGCACTCACCTAGCATGTACGAGGCCTTGGGCTCCATTCCTAGCACCAAATAATTAACGAATAAATAAAATTAATAAGGTGGAAAAATGATCTTAAAATCAGCTGGAAATTAATAAAGGAGCAGTGACTTAATGACACACGCTTAATCCTGCGGTGTGCAAAAGGTTTCCAGAAGAGAAGTGGCTTAGGTGAGAAGGGATGGGATGCCTCTGGTCGAGGTCAACTCAGACAGGCATCTGATCTGGGTAAGATGAATTCTCTCTCTCCACCAAGACAGGAATATAAAAAGGTGACAGTTTTAAAACTGTTCTGATTAGAAAAGTAGCTTCCTTTTCAGGAAAAGTCTGGCCAAGAAAGGAAACATCCTCATGCTCACTTCTACTCCTCCAGAGCAGTGAAGGACACTCTCCGCTCTCCTACTCCCCAACTTACATGAGTCCCAGGTGAGGCTGGACGCAGGTCCTCCTTGGGGCTACGGGCAGACTTGCCAGGTGAGGGTGGCACTGCACAGAGGGCTCCGGGGTGGGGCCAGCAACCCTTTGGAGTGCAGCAGGGAGGCTTTGGGGTACAGGAGTGCTGAGGCCTCGAGGAACATCAGGAAAGACCTGCGGCTCACAGGCATGACTTTCTGGCACCTTCGGGCAGATGGAGGGTGCTTAAGCATAAATGGAAAAATAATCACAAAACACCTCTTACCAAGTTAGAAAGTAAAAGAGTAAAATGGACTGCAAATGTGTTACTTAACGTAGCAGATGTGATAAAGAGCATGCAGGCTGGGGTGGTACTTGGTTCTCTCTGGTACGTAAGACAAGAAACTTGTATACTCTCAACTGTTATACTTATTAGCTCTACATTCTGGTGGCCTTTAATGTGATTCTGGCTCCTGCTCTCATCACACTTGATGAAAACCAAGCTTACACAGAAAGAAAGCTGCAGGGTCAGTTCGGGCATTGGCCTGTTTTAATCTACAAATCTGTGCTCTGAGCCACTATTCCATGTATCTAATTCTTCTTTCCTGTGTATCCTAGAGAAAGTGAACATCCTTCTTATATTTTTATATATAGCTCCTAAAATGTGAGATTAGAGATCAATAGGAAAAAAAGTATCCCTCAGCCCTACCACCTATACAGACATTTTATTTGTTCTGGTGTAACCTAGCACCCTGATTGTTGCTTTGTCCTTCCTTGCTGGGACTCAATTAAGTCTCAGTGACTTGTCTAAAGTCTCAGAGTTACATTTGTGTCTGTTCTGTCTGGGCAAAAGATTTTTTTTTCGGTACCCGGGATCAAACTGAGGACCTTGCACTTGCCAGGCAGGCATGGTACCAGTAAGCTACATCCCTAGCCCTGGGAAAAGGAATTTAAAGGAGGAGATCCTGCAGTTACAAAATCTGGAAAGCTTTCTGGTTGCGAAAGCCAATGTACACAAGAGAAGGAAGTTAAAGTTCCTTAAAACACTCAACACTGGTGGCACAGAGAGTCCCCAGAAGTGGTGATGGCTGAGATCCAGGACCAGCCCAGGGGCCCCACCAGCTACTTTAAGGCAAACAGAGATTTGGCCACTTGCAATGTGAAGCCGCCAAAAGTGTGCTGAGAACATCCCACTGAAGAGGTCTCACCGCACTCCTCCTGGGGACAAAACCAGGAAGGGGAAGGCAGAACTCCCTTCAGATTTCCTACCAAAAAGCTTGCTTACTGTTAAAATATTAAACATTGCACAGGGCGTTGAGTATTTCAATGTTTGCTTTTTAGATGGAGCAATGGAATGGGTGCAGAATGAGTGCATAATGTGGGCTCCTAATCTCTTGAGAACTCTCTTGGTGGCATATAGGACTTCTCTCAAAATGATCTTTCCCATCACTGTTATTAGTTTGGGAGCTATGGGTGCTACCAGGTCATGAGCACACCGGGTGCTCTGCTCAGCAGCAACCCGGAGGAATCACAAACGCCTCCACTTCTGCGTGCATGTGTGTGTATGTGCGCGCACGCACATGTTTGCATTTCTTTTTCGTATGGGTTTGAATTTGCCATCCCCTCCTTCCCTCTGCAATGCTGGGGCTTGAACCCAAGGCCTCATACATGCAAATGCTCTACCACTAAGCTATATCCCCAGCCCTCCTATCTAATTACCATCTTCTCATTCAAAGTTCTTATGTCTAGGTGTATGGAGTTCTGTCAATGCTTCTAAGAGAGATGTGGTGCTGGTGGCAGCAGCAGGAGGTGGGTGGGTAGGTGGGGGCTCCAGACCAGAAGAGTACAGGGTCCCAGTGCAGAACATGAAAGCCAGCATGCCACGCATTCCTGCAGTGTCCTCAGCATAGGCCCACCTGAAAAAAGAGCCAGCCTCTACACAGGCATGGCTAGATCTCCCAAGGTTTTCCAAAGACAGCCAAGGACCATCGTTCTGCTCACTTTACCACAGGTATACAATCCAGAGGAGCCAGGTAAGCACTGGTCATGCTCGGTGCTTTTCCTCCAAGGCAAGCTTGCCCCGCCTGAAATGCTTTTAGGACACAGGGAACAATTAGCTAGGATCAAAAGTCTGTGTGTGTGCCTGCTGAAGAAAGCAGGATAGATATTTAATTAACATTTGCTGGTAGCCTCTGTGGCCTTTATGATACACAAGACAAAAAGCATCTATTCATTCAACAAACATTTGCTGAGTGCTTACTACTGTATGATGGGCACTTGTACTAGGTGCTAATAAAATTGATATGTTCTCAATCCAGGAGCTCACTTTCTAGGAATGCTTGTATGTCTTGTAAGTGCTATAAATGAAGCTAGAATAGTATCACAAGGGTCTGAGAAGAAAGGAATTATGCATTCACAGGGTGGGGTAGGGGGAAGAGAGAGGGAGAGAGGCAGAGAGGCAGAGACACAGAGACACAGAGACAGAGAGATAGGAAGGCAGAGAGAAGGCCAGAGATCAGTCTTAAGGTGGGAGGGCAATATAGGATCATGAGGAAGTGAAAAGCACATGTGGGAAACAGCAGTTTGCTCTAAAATCTGCACACAGACATGGTGGGGGCAGCAGTAGCAGAGAATTAGTCAGAAAATAAAGCAGACCCAGTTTCATGTCACCAAGACCGTGGGCATGTTCCCATGAGAAGCAATACTGGAGGCTCTGTAGCTTTGTTCAATTTTTTACCCAGTGCATGATCTTTTTGGGGGTGGAGTGGCACACATAGTAAATATTTGAAAACGTTCAATTTTATGGATTCTGTAGACGCAATGCTCAAACACCAATACATACTATAAAAACGGGTGTGGAGAGCTGAGAAGAGCAAGCACATTTATAGTGTGGACCCCATCTCTGAACCCTACCAGTAGTCTCCTTGTGGGGTGAGATAGTGGTAGAATGACGATAAATTTTATTTGTAAGTATATTTCCTTAAAAATGAGAAAAATTTGATTTATTAATATTTAATACATGGATAAATTCTGGCACTCTTGCTGGCCTATCAGCCTTGGTATCCTGACAGAGGAGGATCCTATGACATGGGCTGGGAGGGTGACGGTGGACCCTCATCCATGAATTTACTTAAGCACCTCGGATATGCTGGAGGTTTTATGCTTTGAGATACGCTTGTGGTTTTTTTGTTTTGTTTTGTTTTTTTGGTACTGGGGCTTGAACTCGGGTCCTTGTGTTTTTGAGGCAGGCGCCAGAACCACACAGCCCATGGTTATTATTTTTTTTTAAAGACACTTAAATTGCCAAAGGTTTATAATACTTTGCAACAATCTACGAAGTGACCACAGTTACTTTTGGAGGGGTACTGGGAATTGGACCCAGGGTCTTCACGTTGGCTACATTCCTAGCCTTTTAAAAAATTTGACATTGGGTCTTGCTCAGTTGCCCAGGCTGGTCTAAAACTTGCTCAGTTTCTCAAGTAGCTGGTATTAAAGACTTATGCCACCATGTCCATCGGAAGACTTTTTTTTTTTTAAATGCCTGCAGCAGCGTGTCAACTAGCTTTTTCTCTTTTAAACAAACCAAAGTGTTCCTTCAAGGAAAAGGTGACAGTGTGTGAGTGTTACGGCTTTTCAGCATAATCTGTGCCAAGAACAAAGCAGTTATGAACATGTGCCATGCTGGACATGTGTTATGGTGTGGAATCCACCTATCCCCCAGAGATCCAGCTGGGTCCCCAACTCGGCTATATTGGGATGTGGTGAAACCTTAAGAGCTGGGGCACAGTGGGAGGTCTTTAGGTCCCTGGGAGCCTGCCCTTGAAGGGGAGAATGGGACTCCAGCTACCTTCTCCTTCTCTCTTGCTTCCTGGCCATGCGGAGAGCAGCTCTGTTCCACCAAGTACCTCCCATCATGATGTATAGGTCCAAGAATAAAGGGGCAATTGATCATGGACTGAAATTTCTGCAACTGGGAGCCAAAATAAACTTTTATTCTTTATAAGTTAACTTATCTCAGATATTTATTACAATGATAGAAACATGACTAATATATTGCCTAACACAGGATGTTCTCATCTCCTTCCTTGGCTCCTTCTTTCTCTGCTTCCTGGCTGCCATGATGTCAGCAGCTTTTCCTCCACCCAGGCCCTTCTACCTTGCCTTCCTGCCTTAGAGCTAGATGGCCATGGTTTGAGATTTCTGAAAAATGTGAGTCAAAATTAACCTCTCCTTCACTGGATATTTGTCCTAGCAGTGAGGAAAGTGACTAATGTCAGGAGCCACTTTTATACAGTGTGGGCCTTGTCTTGTCTCTGAACCCTACCAGTGGTCTCTTTGTGGAGTGAGTCAGTGGTGGAATGATGAGACATTTTATTTGAAAGTATATTTCCTATACAAAATTTTGGGGAAAAATCATTTCATAATAAAGTACGACTACAGTTGCCTAAGGCCCAGCAAGCCGGCTATGGTGTATGGAAACATAACTCCATGTACCTCCAGTCACAAGTTGAGGCCTCAATGGTCCTGTGATACTGTGATGCTCAAGGGCAAGAGTACATCAGCTGAAGACAGTCTGATTCTTAGAGAACCAAGTAGTAATAAAAAAAGAGAAAGGATCTACCGGGGGAAGGACAAATTCCTTATTAGCCTGCTATCTCATCCCCACCCTCATCAACCTAAAATCCTCACCAACATAGGATTACTACCACCATCTGAGTCACCCATAATCCCCCCCATTATTCTGAGCCCCCAGTAAACAGTGGCTTGCTCAGAGTGTCTCTGTCTTTGCCCACTCTGAAACACTGACCTCCCAGCTCCCCATGTACTATGAAATTACACAAGTCGCTATTGTCTTTCTTTCTTTAGCCGTCGAGGTCCCCCTTTCCAGGCAGTGGGCAGACTAACTGCCCTCCAACAGACTCCAATACCAGTGGTGCTACAAGAGTACCATCTATATAAGCATACCAAAAAGCCTTGGAAACCAGAATCTCCACCTTCCGTGAGAGCCTCAAAACACATACAAGCCCCAATTCATCAAGCCCTTTTATGACTGTTGAATAGGACTGAAAAACAAATACATACTCTGATCCCAAAGCATAGTCTGTGTGCCTGTATGAGGCCTATAATATCTACCTGTAAATGCCACAGAATTGTGAATCGAAATAAACAGAACTTTTATCTAGGCACGGAGGTACATGCCTGTAATCCCAGCTATTTGGGAGACTGAGGAGGAGGATCACAGGTTTAAAGCCAGCCCAGACAACTTAGTGAGATCCCTTATTAAAAATAAAATTTTAAAAAGGGCCGGAGATGTAGCTCAGTGGTAGAGAACTTGCCCAGCATGTACAATGTCTGGGGCAGCTCAACCCCCAGCACAGCAAAAATTAAATAAATACATTACACCCCCAACTTACAAACATCTGAGTTGTGAACTTTCACAATATGAACAGACCTTGTATTATGAATATTTGTACATGCAAACAAATTGTGGAAGTAGCTCACGTTTGCCAGACATTATCACAGTTGTGCTGCTGTGTGCTTACTTTACAGTATGATATTGTACAGTATTTTTGTGTGTTTGGTTTTTTTATGCTTTACATTGTATATCTGTATCAAAGGTGAATAAGACTCACTTTGTCAGACTTATGAATGAATCTGACTTACGTTCTCCTTGAATGGAGCTCATCTGTAAGTTGGGGACTTACTGTAATCTTTAAAAGCCAGAACTTTGAACCAGGCTTTCAAATGCTGGATCTTAGGTTTCACCAAGAGTTTATAAAGGGGGTGGAGGTGATCACATGGCTTTCATTTTACAAAGCATGCTCTGACAGTATTTGTATCAGTAATGTGTTGAAAAAATTAAACACGTTTATTTTACCTTTCCTCTCTCTATATAATTTTTTTTTTTTTGCACTGGGGATCGAACTCAGGACCTTGTGCTTGTGAGGCAGGTGGCAACACCACTGAGCTAAATACCCAGCCTATCTTTCATCTTGTTAAAAGGCCCAAAATATTTGTGGATATTTCTATGTCTGTAGTGTCAGAACCTTAGCATATGGCTATAATTTATAATTTTAAAAGTAACACATGGGAGTACACAAAATTTTTTACACGGAAGTGCACAAGAAAACAACATTGATCACAACTTGTTTACACAGTGGTCCTTGTGAGGATTAAGTAGGCAGAAGTCTACAAGTCACAGTCATTGTCCTTGAGCTCCACGAGGCCAGATCTGAGGCTGGGTGGTTTGTTCTTTAGTGCAAGTGGAGACTTACCTTTCTGGGGCATGCTTACTACCACTTACTCCATCCAGGGCTGGACCATGAGATTCTGGTGGAGATCAGTAAGGTGTTCTTTGAACCAAAGATGTGGCCCAAAGAGAGGCTTGGGAGAGAGTGCCACAAAATCTTCATTGGTGCCTGCTTTCCTTACACTTGTTGTAGCCTTGGTCCTATTCCCTGTTCAGCAAGCCTTTCTGCCTTGCTAGGTGTACAAAATGAGATAATGAGGCAATCAAGAACCCCCAGAGAGAGGTAACTATGGTTGTTCTGCAACAAGCAAAGCAGCAAAGGGCTTTTTACAGTGCCTATTTCCCTGATGTCTTCAGCTATCCAGGGTAAAAGGCACGCACTACTTGCAAGGATGGGCTAAGAAGCCTTTCTTCTTCCACAGGATGTGGGTCTCCAGTACTCTATCTGCTTTGAATATCACACAACACATCTTGCTCTACCTGTCAAAACCTATCATTTCCTGGATGTTTCCTGGTTCCTTCTCTGTGAAGTACTCTGATAAACCTAGTGTAAGGGTTCTTTGTCTTGGTGGCATAATGGAAGGTTCTAGGATTTTTCAGACAGAAATAGATATCTGATGCACACCTTCAGTGATTGTGAGCTCTGGTCTGCACCTGAAAATGTTTCCCTTGACAGTTCCAATTGAGTCTGGGCTCAGACCTGTTCCTGTTGAAGCCACCTTTCCTCCACTTCTGAGACCTGTGGCACTTATCTCATTCTGCCTTATGTCACAGTTTCTTGTGAATAAGTCATCCTTTTAGCTCCACTGCAAGGTCCTCAAGAGCAACAGCCATGTCCAGCTTTTTTTTTTTTCTCTCTCTCTTTGTACCAGGGATCAAACCTTGGACCTTGTGCTTGTGAGGCAGGCGGTGGAACCACTGAGCTAAATCCCTGGCCCAGAGCTATTTTTGATTATGCAGAGCTTTGCCCATTAAAGCAGCGATGGGCAGACCCCAGAATTCTAGAATGTTGCCCCTTGCACAGACTCATAGCAGAGGAGACCCCTGGCATTGCAGGAAACAGGGACAGAGAAGAAACTGAAAACTCGGATGTATGACGTGGGTTCCCAGAGATGTATGATCCCAGGTTCCCATGAGACTGCCTGGCATGGCTGGAGAAGACGAGTGGCTTGTGAAAAACAACTCCAGCTACCCACTCCCGCTCTAAAAGGCTGTCTCATGAGAATGGTGGTAGGTCACCTTAGAGAGGGAAAGATGTCATCCTTATCTGTCAGTTGCAATGACAGTTAAATTAAAAAACAATTCTGTAAGAAGCTGAAGAACGCACAAGTGAGAGAGATTCCCATGGCTTCCATTTTCACTGATTTTGCCTCTCTCTCTCTTTTATTTTTTATTTTTTGGGGTACTGAGGATCAGACTCGTGAACTCGTGCCCTTGCATTTGCAAGGCAGGTGGCAGAACCACTGAGCCAAATCCCCGTCCCTGATTGCCCCTTTTTCTTGCATTTTCCACGAGGCAAGCTTTCTAACATGATCTCAGTCTTTTTAAGTTTACCAAAGGCAGCACCAAACTTTCTGAATGAAATGGGCTTGCTCAGGAGAGTGGAATTCAACCCTTTAAGCCCTGCCTGGGTCTCCACGCTGCTACAGGGCCTCAGCCACTTACTTCAGAAGGATTTTGCGAGGGCCTGTTATATGGCAGGAATGCAAACAACCACATGGTGCATCTATGCTTAAATGAAGCTTCCAGACCAGGAGGGAAAGGGCAGGCAGAAATACCCTCAAAGGCCAGCTCTCGGTGCTGCCCTCAGGAAAGCGGTGGGGCGTTCACGAATGCACCACAGCCAGAAGCACCTGCCCAGGCCTAGGCGTGGAAGGCAGCCCTGCTTAGGGCTTATCCTGTATTGGCAGGCACGGCTCTCCACCTCGACAGGCCAGCCGCATCCACCTGAGGCTCCCCGCCCTGCCCTGTACACAGGGGTGGCGCCAGCCCACACCCCTGACCAGGAACCTACCCCCGCGCCCCGAATCCAGCTCTTGCGGCTGAGGCTCACGGTAACAGATTGAGGTGGATATAATGGTGCGGACTCGGACGTCGGACTCGGCAAAGCCGGCTGGAAAAGAGTGGCTGGCCTCGTCCGCCGCAGCCGGGGAGCAAAAACCCGCTCGGGGCCGCACAGAGGCCCTCACGGGGGTCCTCAGACGAAGCAGCGGGGATACACCCAGAGCCGCGGCATCACAGGGGCAGGTCGAGGCACGGCT
>NW_022900946.1:20869301-20890580 GCF_012274545.1 Fukomys damarensis | reverse complement strand
CGGCAGGGGTCGCGCCAGCTCGCGCGTGCGCAGTGGGCTGGCCCTGCAGGTGCCGGGTCACCAGCGGCGGTCTCCACCGCCCTAACCCGATGAAACGCGCGCCTGCGTACTGCCCCGCTCATGGCGCCCTCATCCAGCAGAGGGCGCCACGATTGCTGTGCCCAACGGGCCAATCAAGCCCAAACGCTCTGGATCCAGCACCTGCGTAGTATCTCCGGCACGCTGTCATCCAGGATTTGGCAGACAGCGCGGCACAGAGCACGTGCGCCACCTGCTGCCTCAGCCCTCCGGATTCTGTGTCTAGAACCCTGGTGGCGAACCTATAGCTCCTATACCGCGGTGGGCACGCGGAGCCCTATCAGCGCCTGAGCCAATTAGCCTTCGCATCGGCCCAGCGGCAACTGAGCATTCAGGCTTAATTGCAGTGTTGGCACTTTGCTATAAAAAAGTGGGTTGGGGGTTGCAGTTTGGGCCCTAAATCTCTAAAAGGTTCGCCATCACTGGCCTAGGCAATATCCCATGCATAGCTTATATGTCAGGTCTGCTTTCAGCAGAAGGCGCGAGGCTCTGCTCCCGCCTCTGAGGTAGAGTGCCAGATGGCCGAGCTTGGCTACATGAGTTTAAAGTAGTTGAACCGGGAATACTATGGCAATGGCTGTTTTCCTTTCCCTTTCTTCACTGTGTCTCGTTGAACCGCTCCCTGGGGCTTGCCCGCCATCACAAGGGAGGGGACATTTCCTGGGTCTTTGGCCTGCCTACTCAGACGCCTGGTTCTGGGGAGCTGAGGGTGGAAAACCTTCTAGAAGCCAGCAGTTAGGGTGGGGTGTCTTCTGGTCTACTGGAGCGGGTTTGGGGTTGGGGTATTAGAGGGTGGGGGTCAAGATTTCCAGCGGAAGGGTGAGTGGTCGGGGTATCCTCATGAGGTAGGGAAGGTTTGGGATCAGGAGTCTGCCAGGGCTGGGCTGGGGTACTGCAGTGTCAGGTGTCGCTGGTGGGCCTAGCCCGTCCCAGAGCCGAGGCTATGGATTCTTCTGAGACGACCCCAGCCCTGAGACCATCACTTTCTCCTAGATTAAGATTACCCGAGGCAGATCTGAGTGTTGCAGGTATCACTGTGTTCACAGATTCAAAACTTCTTACACTGAGGCTAAGTTGCCCGGGCTGGTGAGGCCAAAAAGTGGGAAGGGCCTTTGCTTTGAGCGTTGCCAGTTTGCCAGGCCTTGCACAGAGGAGGTGCTTGCCCAGTGTTGATTAAATGGTATCACTCACATAGGCCTGGCTCAACTCTTGGCTGGATCCCTTAACTAATGAACTTCAGTTTCCTGTCCCTAAAAATGAAATGGTAATAGCAAATTCAAAATAATTTTTTTTTGTTGTTTTGCGCTTTTTTTCCTCATTAAGTTTATTGGTACATTTTAGGTATACAGTACAGTTACATTCATCATTGGGATCTTGTACCTTTACATGACAGGTTTTGGTTCTCATTTTTTCCCCTTACCCCTGCCCTCCCTTCACCCACTCCTCCCTTCCCTATTTACAAATGTTTTGCTTTTTTTTATTGAGAGTGAAATGAGAAAAATGTTTAAGAACTTTGTCATGCTGGGGATTTAGTTCAGTGGCACTGTGCCTGCCTTGTAAGCACAAGGTCCTAAGTTCAATCCCCGGTACTGAAACACACACACACACACACACACACACACACACACACACACACACACACACACACAACTTTGTAATAATGCTTGGCACATAAATACCAAATAAATGGTAATATAATTTGAGTATGGCTATAATGAGCATGCAGAAAGAAAAAGAGCAATTACAGCATGCAGGTGGATTATTAATGTGCTGCAAACAGCTCAAAAACTCTTTCTCTGAATTATCCTTTAAGTTACCCCCCCATTCACTAATTATTGTTAGAAAACTGTAGGAACCTGGCTGAATGGGACTTCTCTTAAGCTTACCTCTACCTCCATCTTTTTCTTTCAAAAACCAATATTTGGAGAGAGGAAAAAACCAAAACCAATACTTGCCATTTCTTTATCTCTTTTGATCAGTCTTGGTTTGAAATCCACTTTGTCTGCAAATAGAATAGCTACTTCTACTTTGTTCTGGATTCCTGTTGCATGAAGTATTGCTTTCCATCCTTGAACTTTCAGTCTATGAGTTCCTTTTTGAGTTAAATGTGTTTCTTCTGTGCAGCATATTGTTGGTTCTTTTTTCTAGATCCATTCTGCCAATGTTTTGTTTTATTGGTGAATTGAGACCTTCACACTGATAATTATAACTGATAGATATTGCCTTGTTCTTGTCAACATATTATTTTCCATTTGTTGAATCTCTTTCGTTACCTTCTATTTAATTTATTGACTTGCTTGGTGGATTAATTCTATTTGTATTCTTAGATTTATTGTCTTTTTTTCTAGAATATCCTTCAGAACTTTTTGAAGTGATGGTTTGGTGGTTAAGATGGTCTTTATCATGGCAGTCCCTTATTTCTCTATCAACTTTGAAAGATAATTTCATAGGATACATCAATCTGGGCTGGAAGTTGTTTTCTTTTAGGACTTGAAATATTTTACTCCAAGCTCTCCTTGACTAAAGGGTGTGTGTTGAGAAGTCTGCTGTGATTCTTATGGGTTTTCCTTTATAGGTGATTTGTTTCTTCTCTTTAACAACTTTTAGTGTTCTGTTCTTGTGTTGAATTTCTGGAATCTTAACTATTGTATGCTTTGGTGTAGTTTTGTCTGATCATGGCTAATTGGAGTTCTATATGCCTCACTTATCTATATGTCAAATTATTTTTTCAAGCTTGGGAAGTTTTCTGATATTACTTCTGTGAAATGATTTTTTTATGTTCTTTGTGCTATCTGCTGTTTTTTCATTGATTCCAATTAAGCTTATGTTCTTTGCATTATCTAGCAGTTGTTTTTAAGAAATCTTCCATTTGAAAATTGCTAACCACAGCCCTGTCTTCTAATCTGATATTTTATCTTTGTCTTGGTTGATTCTGCTGCATATACTTTCAATAGAATTTTAAATCTCCTGGATATGTTTGAATCTGTTCTATGGAATCCTATTCTTTCCTATGTTATTTATGGTTTCTATGACTTTCCTAAGCTCCTCCATATTTTATCTGTATCTACTCTAGATTCACTAACCATGTCCTTCAGTATGGTCACCATCTCTTTAATTATCTGCATAATTGTTCTGTATTGTTTTTTTTTTCTATAGACTCATTCATTTGTTTTGTTACTTCTGCTGCTACTATTTCAGAAAGTTTAGCTGGGTGGCTTTTGATGTCTTCCACCTCAGTGCCTTCTGGATTTGCCTGGGGATGCATCTTGTTTTCATATTTTTTCACTTTCTATTTTTTTGTTTGTTTTTTTCATTAATGCTTGTAAATTGCTTATGGTAGGTAGCTTTATTACTAGGTACTAAGACCTCTTCAGGAAATGACTACTTTTCAGAGATGTCTTCTATATGTGTAGCTGGCTCTTGGCCTTTGAGTCTGTCCCAGGATTCTGTCTCTTACGTTTATTAGGGATGAGAGGTTGTAGCCTATTTGTCCCAGCACTCAGTTCTTTGTTACTAGACTGGCATTGTTTACGTCCCCTGGACAATCTAGGTTTTAGCATATAGAGAATATCTCTCAGCCTACCAGAGTGCTGGGATTGCAGGGATGAGCCACCAGACCCAGCTATACAATGGTGCCTCAGTTCATGAATTTAATTCTTTCCATATTTCTGGTCACAAACTAAGTAGGATGAGAACCAATTAGATTCAATGTTGACCTTATGAAGAAATTTGATGTCGCTTTCATCCAATTTGGTTTGTGAACAGAAACAAGGAAGTATTAAGTTTGTGAACCAAGGTACCACTATATATTTAACTTTTTAAAAGTTTTTTTTGTTTTGTTTTGTTTTTTTTTTGGTACCGGGGATTGAACTCGGGTCCTTGCGCTTGCAAGGCAGGCCACCGAACCGCTGAGCTAAATCCCCGGCCCAACTTTTTAAAACTTTTTAAGGAATCAGCATTATAGTGTGATGTGGTATCTCCAGATTTTGATCTGCATTTTTCTGGTGACTGATGATGGTAAGCATCTTCTCATGTGCTTGTTGGCCATTTGTGCATCTTCTTTGGAGAAACATCTACTTAAATCTTTGGTCCATTTTTCAGTTGGGTTGTTTATCTTTTCATAGTTGAGTTTTGAGACATATTTTTAAATTAGATGTTAGATACTATACCCTTTGTCACAAATACTTTCAAATACTTTTTTCTCATTGTGTGCACTATCTTTTCCCTTTGTTGACAGTTTTATTTTTGTTGTTCGTTTGTTTTTGAGGTACTAGAGATTGAACCAAGGCCTTATACTAAGTCTTAGATTCAATTCCTAGCCATTTTTTAAATTTTTTGAGTCAGGGCCTCATTAAGTTGGCCAGGCCAGGCTGGGCTCAAACCTGCAATCCTCCTGCCTCAGCCTCCCAGAATGGTAGGATTACAGTCATGTACTACCATGCCAAGCTGATTTTTTTTAATGTATTGAACTACCCTAGAACTCCTGGTAGAGATCTCACTTGGTCACTGTCTTACTTTTCTCATTGCTGAGACAAAATACCTAACACCCAAAGTAAAGGAAGAAAGGTTTATTTAGCTCACAGTTTGTAGAGGTTTTAGTCCATAATTGTCTGACTTCCAGGCAGGATGTCATGGAAGATGGTATCATAGAGGAGAAACAGTTCATGGTGGGGAAAAGGCAACAGAGCAACAAGGGACAACCACAGCTCTTGCTATTCCTTACATCTTTTTCTTTTCCCCTTACATCTTATCCAGGCTACTTAGAGTGGGTAGCCTCACACTCAATCCTAGTGCTCTTGATGCTAGCATTGCATCATGAATCAACCCCAGTGTCACACACTCTAGATCCAGTCACCTCTGAAAAAGCTCCACCTATGACTGCTCAAGGCTTTGGGGGACATCTAGACACAAGCCATAATAGTCATAATAGTCATAATAGTCACGCTGTTCTATTTACTCTTATTAAGTCATTTATACATGTACATGGTTCAAAATGCATAACCCTTTTGTCTATTCCTCTCTCTCTCTCTCTCTCTCTCTCTCTGAAAATAATAAGTTCCTTGTATTTTGGGGGGTAGATTTTATGTATATATAAGCAAAAGTTGGCCAGGTGGTGTTCACACCATCAGCACTGCTGCCTCATCTCTCCTTGTCCCCTGCCATTTCAGCTGAAAGGCTTGTCTTGCCAGAAATGTCCTGAAAAAGTCAACCACATGCTGCATATCCTCAGTCTGTAGGACAAGAGAAACTTACTGTGCAGGTTCTTGAGTTGGGGCACGAAGCGTAAGCTTTCTGTCAGCATCACCCACAACCTGGGCTCCAAGGTACGGGGCAGTGGGGCCCAGCAGCAAAGGTCGGGGTATCACTGGCTAACATCAGTTATTAGCTGCAAATAAGATGGAAATCAAATGAGGGAGTGGTTCTTAAGCCTGCTGACAACGGTGATCCTTGTTCACCCTTTTCCTCCAGGCCCTCTAAAGGTCTCGCATTGGCTTCTAAGATAGTACCAATCAACTGAGGGTTCTTGCTCAATTGATATAAAAATCATGAATTTGCAAAGTATAGCTATTTTAATGTTAACAGCCCTGGAATTTCAATGCCAACAGGTATCAACTCATTTAGTATTAATATAATACTTCTTGTTTCTTGGAACAAGCAGCTACCAGCAGGCCTTGAGAATTCTTCTTACTAGAGGTAGTGGCTGCTGACCATTCTTCCCTCTCCATTGCTCTCTGCTGCTAGCTGCCTCCATTGTTACCAGGCCCTGCTTCTGTCCTTTTTCAATGCCACCACCTTTTCAATGTTACCAGCCCCACTGTTGTAGCCTTTGATGCCAGCCGTCTTTGATGTTACCAGCTCATAGTATAACATCACTTCAGCATGTTCTCAAGATAGCAATCAAGACTAGGCAAGAATATACCACCTAGAAGAGGCTTTATTAGGACTTATTCTGTGTAAGGGAAAATAGCACATGGGCTGAATCTACTAAGATCGTGGAGGAGTGCTTGTAAGGGGGAAAAAAGTGAACTCATACATGAACTGTGTCAGACTTTCTGTTTGCTCACAGGTAGGGAAGGGACCAGCGCATGGACCTGAATGATGAGGGCTGCAGGAGGATGGAATCACCCAGAGAGGCTCTAGGATGGAGTCACTGTGATAAGTCCATTATTGAAGCCTGCTGTAACCAAAGCAAATTATCTCCCAGGGCAGCCTTTCAACTCCTTATGCAGCAGGCTGGCCACAAGACTTTGAGGGTAGCTGCAGAATAAAAATACCTTTTGGGGAGTGTCAGGCACTTCTCTCACATTCTTTCCCCCCCATACCTGCCGTGTATACACCAGAGATTTTATCCTTCTTAATCTTACGGGGAGCTGAAGGGTGATAATCTGTTGTCTGGAGCTGCTATAGAAATGATCCGAAGGAAATTTGAGTCTTATTGGGTGACATTCAGTATCCTTGCTGAGCCAAGAAATTTAGAATCTGCACAGTATTTTATCAGAGATTGTCTTAGAATTACTGGAAATGAAAAGGTCATCTGCACATTGGAGGAAAGAGCCTCCAGGCAAATGAAGGCTGAGCATTCCATAAATGAGGGCTGCCTCTGAATCTCTGGGGAAGCCCAGTCCAAGTCATTCGAGTGGTTTCTTTAGTTGGA
This sequence comes from Fukomys damarensis, assembly GCF_012274545.1. Taxonomy (NCBI): domain Eukaryota; kingdom Metazoa; phylum Chordata; class Mammalia; order Rodentia; family Bathyergidae; genus Fukomys; species Fukomys damarensis. The sequence continues at coordinate 20,883,847 of NW_022900946.1, read as the reverse complement.
AGGTCAGTCCACTCAAAAGCAAACAAGTAGTGAGAGTTGGGATCCACCTTTTAAGTCCAATAGAGTGAACCAGGGAGCTTTGCCTTGAATTTGGGTCAGGAGGGTATATGGATCGGGTGCTATGGGATACACAGGAATTGCACACGGATTTAGTGCCCTTAGGTCCTATATTAGGTCTTCATACTGGCAAAATGTGGGTGATACAAGGGGATCAACATAGCTTTAGCAGAGGCCAGGGATTTAGCTCAGTGGTTTCACCACCTGCCTCGCAAATGCAAGGTCCTGAGTTCAATCCCTTGTACCAAAACAAAACAAAACAAAAAAACCCATAGCTTTAGCAGCTCATGCTCCAAATATTCCTGTATGGTTGGACGTACCAAAACAAAACAAAAAAACCCATAGCTTTAGCAGCTCATGCTCCAAATATTCCTGTATGGTTGGGCCTGTGGTTTCAAGGGCCTCTAATTTTAAAGGGTATTGTCTATTTAAAAGGTACTGGCTCTGGTAAGGGATACCTAGTCTGACTTGTACTGGAATTGTATGAATAGCTTTCTCAGGCATTTCAACTGCTCAGACCCTGAGGTCTGCTTAGGACATTTTGCTGTCAGGGATTGGGAACGGATGATGGATCATTAATATTTTTAGCAAGGGCCATCAGTAATGGCCTTTGAGGTCTTAGCATGTATTTCACATGGAGAGAGTGGAAACTATGATAAGACATTTGGGTGCCAGGCACATTAATAGCTAGGTAATCTATATGCCCATGGCCAAGGAGGACAGAGGCCTAGGTACCTGAGTGAGAACTTAATACGGCTCCAGTATCCAAAAGAAAATTGGTGTTCTTCCATGCTATCCAGTGTGACACTAAGTTGTCACACTGTATGAAGTCACAGGCCTCATTAGTCTTATGCACTTTTAGCCATCCTGAGTCTGGGTTTCTTCAGCTTGCACTGAAGTTGGAACCTTCCTTTCTCTAGTGATCTTTTTGGTTGCATAACTGCATTAGTTATTTCCAAGGGGCCAGTGATACAGGGGCTATTTCCTGGGCCTTGAGATCACCAAGGCACTGCTGGCAGCTTAAGTCACAGCTAAGAAATCAGCCTTTGGCTTAGTCCTCCTTGTCCTCTATTTCTACTTCACTGTAGATCATTGGGAGAGCAGTATTTGAATGTGACCTTAGGTCAGGTCAAAGATCAAGGGAACACTATTAAATTCAGAAAGCAGCTGGCCAGGATCCTCATAAAATCAGCCAAACCTCTCTTTATATATGTTTAAGTCTGACACAGAGAATGGCACATACATCCAGATAGTGGCCAATTCCCTCTGCCACCTCCTTGGTAAAGATTAGGGATTAGGAGTTAGGGATTAAGTTGGTAGGAAACTCCACTCTTAATGCTAGCAGGGCTGGATCCCTCCAGCAGAGGAAGGTATAGAGTGGAAGTAGAGGGATACGGTGGCAGCAACCCATGAAACACCAGGCTTTGAGCACTTAGTTAAACTAAGTGGAGTGATGTGAGTTGTTGGAAGGTCCCCTATCAGCCAGCTGTGCGAGGGAGAAGCTGACTGAGAGGAAAACAGGCTCTTCTGCCAGAGCCCACAATATTGATTATGCCCCAAATGTGCTATAAGCAGTGCAGGCTGCAAAGAGTTAAATCCCTCCATCGGCTCACTTTAAGAAGCAAGTCTGTGACTCACAGAGGTATCTCACGAGCAATATGGTAGCGCATAGGTTAACATGATCTCCCTGCTAATGGCCACAGCTGAGACCAGAGTAATGGCCTATGAAGCTGTGGGGCTAATATGAGATAACATCCGTAGCTGAGGTTGGTGTGACCGTACCCAGATTCCATTCCCACAATTAGTGCCTTCATAGCTTAAAAGACAGTGCTCCGATTACAACCTTATATTTTGTCTATTCTGTTCCTAATTTGAAAATGCTTGGACTTCTCTTTAAAGCCTTGCCTTCCTTAGTTTCCATGGTAATTTCACGTACTGCACATCCATACACGTATTGCACCTTTACCCTGATTGATGAATAATAAAATTCGGTGGAAGAGATGGACCAGTGCCTTTTGCCAAAGGAGCATTGGCCATCCCAGTTCACACTATGTCTTTTCTTCAACCCTACGGTGAGCACTGGGCAGGTGGAAACTAGAGACTTACTGCAGGAGTCTCTGGCACTCTTCTGATCCTGTGGAACTCTCTATGCCTTGGACTGACCCCAGGATTGATTGGGCCATTGTTACTGGCACCTTCTTTGAGGGAACAGGCTTAAAACTAGGTCATATAGACAGTTGCTCTGCAGGTAAGGAAAAGCCACACAAACCCAGCAGGTTTTTTTTTTTTTTTTCCCAAATCTTTGTCCAGGTACAAGGCCATAAAAGCCTGGTCATAAGGACCTTTGCCTCATTTGGCTTCTCTCTTGCAAAAATAAATCTAGTTAGAAAGTTGCATTATGACTAAGGGGCCCATTTTTTGGCCACCTCTCCTGGTCTCCTAATTTATACTGAAGCCAAGCCACGTTACAAAGGAAAATCAGCTTCTTTAAACTTTCTCCCTTAAACTTTCCCCAATTAGCTAAAAGGTGTCCTAGCATCTAGTTTTTTGGAATGCTCTCTTTAGTCCTCATGTTACAGTAGTACTTTTAGTGGATGTTTGCAAAATTGAAAAAACAAAACAAAACAATAAAAAAACCAACCCTGGGCTTACTTGGATGGTCACCTCCTTTTGATGAATCTATAGAATAAGAGGGCTATAACCAATAAATTCCAAAGGGAAAGCCCCTGTTTCCCTTAATGCCTTTTAGAATGCCTCAATATAGAACAACTGAAGTGACCCATCAGTACAGCACAGATCTACAAAATCTCCCCGACAATTTAGGTGTTTATGGAAGCAAACAAAGCCTTGGCTTGAAGGCTGTAGTGGGTTGCAGTGAGTTCAGTGAGGATAGTATTTTTTTTTTCAATAACAACAGACAAAAATAGTCAGCACACCCAGTTTACCTTGGGACCTGTGTTTCCCCAAACAGTTGTAAAGAATACAGCCCAAGAGGAGAAGGTTATGACAACTAGAGGAGAGGAGCCCCCCATCTAAGAGGAGGGTGAACAGTGGAAGCACAGATACAGAAGTTAATGGCAGCACAAAACAGACAACTGTGAGAGGTAAACACAAGAAATACAAGAATTTCAGACCTCCAGCCTCATGAAAGATCTGTCTCCTATAAAAAAAGAACCAGTGCCCCTCCAGACTAACAGTCAGTTGAGACAAACCAACAAGGCCCAGTGTCTAATTCCAAATTACTTCATGTCCTGTGGAAATTTATTTCAACTCTTCAGGATGCACAATTGTGGAATTGATCACATCCCAATATTTAGATTAGTCTGATGTCTCAGGGAAATCCAATAGAGGGGTCAAGGGAAGGGAAAGAAGAGAACTAACATCACTCCAAACCAACAGCCAGTGAGGAAACAAACCAACAACCATTTGGAATAAATCAACAGAGCCCCAATACCCAATTTCCAATTAGTTCCAAGCCCTACAGAATTTCTTTCAATTCTCCAGAAAGCACAATTAGGGAATTGATCAGATCCCAATATTATGCAATTTATGATTAGTTAAATTATTCCTGGCTTCCTAGGAAGTTCAGCAGAAGGATTCAGGGCAGGGAAAGAAAGGTTTAGGAAACCAACCAAAAACAGAGTCAACATGTTTTCTGGAGATTCACCTATCCACAATGTCCAATACTATGAGTACTCAGTCAGTTTGGAGGTTTTGGTGAATCCTGCACCAAGGTTTGAGGAGACCCATGTTGGACATCAGAAAGCTATCAGTAGCTAGTGTGGGTTCTTAGCTGTCCATAAAATGGAAATCAAATTTGGGACAGTTCTTGAGCCTAATGACCACCGTCACCATTGTCCAGTCTCTTCTTAGGGCCTTCTAAAGGGAAAGATTCCCATATGAGCCATTAAAGTGTTACCAACTGGTATAGACATCATCATGAATTGGCATAACATAGCTCTTTCTGTGTTAGCAGCCCAGGATTTGAGTGCCAACAGCTATTGACGCTTTCAGTGTTAGTGACCTGATGCCCAGAGCATATAGCTATCAGCAGGCCCTGGGAACTCTTCAGCCACTGGAAATGATGGTTATTAGCTATTCTTCATTACTGTCCATCATTTGTTGTTGCTCTCTGCCTTTAGGGCTACCAGCCCTGGCTGCTGGCCATTTTTTAAAAACAAGATCTCACCATGTAGTTTAGGCTGGTCTTTAACTCACTATTTAGCCCAGGCTGTCCTTGAACTCACAGCAACCCTTCTGCCTCAGCCTCCTAAGTGCTGGGATTATAGGTGTGTGCCACCATCCCTGGCCTTACTGACCATTTTTTGTTTCAATACCAGGGATGGAACTCAGGACTTTGAGCTTGCTAGGCAAGTGCCCCACTGAGCTACATCCCCAGCCTGACCATTTTTTTTATACCAGCAGCCTTTAGTGTTAGCAGCTCCAGCTATTTTTTATTTTTTTGTTTGTTTGTTTCTTTTTTGAGACAGGGTCTCATTACATAGTTGAGGCTAACCTGGAACTCACTATGTAGCCAAGGCTGGTCTCGAACTCACAGCCATCCACCTGCCTCAGCCTCCCATGTGTTGGGATTACAGGCGTGTGCCACCACATCTGGCACTGCTGGCTATTTTTTATGCCAATGGCTTCTGGTGTTACTAGCTCTTATTGTACCAGCTCAGCATGCTCTATTCACGATAGAGATCACAAACAGAAATAGAGATCACAAACAGGCAGAAATATATTGTCCAGATGTACTAGGATGCAGCATAAGAGGGAACAGCACACAGGCTGAGCCTGCTAAGGGTATGGGGAGGTCGTTTATAAAGGATAAAAGCTCTACTCACTCATGCAGTGTCAGACTTTCTGTTTGGTCATTGATAGAGGAGGGAGACCCTCACAGACCTGAATGAGAAGGGCAGGAGAAGGGTGGAATCAGCCAGAGAGACTACAGGACAGAGATCATCTGTGATACATCTGTGACTAAATGTTGCAACCAAAGCAAATATCTCCTGGAGCAATCATTTGGTGCCTGCTGCAATTGGTCTAGGTGTTTGGGGCAATCGTGAAATAAAAGTACCTTCCAGGGAGTACTGACCCCTTCTATTCTGTGTAAAGGATCTGTACACACAGTGGACAAACATGGGCATCAGAGCCCAGGGGACTCAGGCTCAAGAACTCCCACTAGCTCAGCAAGGGCTTACCTGAGCAGCACAGGCCCATGGCACAGCCAGCCTGGACCTTGGGACATGGCTCTGCTATCCATCACTACGAGGCTGTGCCTCTGCCACCCAAGGTATTGATTCTGGATGAGCCCACCTTGGACATGGATGCCACCTCCAGGAGGGTCATCTGGAACCTGCTTCCGCAGCAGAAGTGGGACTGCACAATCCTGCTGACCACCCGCCGTAGACCCTCTGGGGACTGCATTGCCATCATGGTCAAGAGTGAGCTGTAGTGCTATGGTACAGGGAAAGGGTAATGGGATTGCCAGAGATCCCTGCAGTGGTCCTGGCCTCCTGCAAGCCGCTACAGCGTCCTCAAGATGGGAAAGTGGGAATTAAAAGAAACATAGACACAGACTTGAGAGAAATTGAGTCTTGGGCTGATCTAAGTTGTTCTCCACAGCAAAGACAAAGAACTTCCAGGACATTCAGTGTTTATTCATTAAAAGGGTGGGAAGGGGGGAAACGGGACAGCTCTTGGGACACCTGCTGATACTAAGTGTCAAGCAGGCGGGACTATAGAATGAAGGAACAGCCTATCTTTGCTGAAGAGAACAAATGGTTAATTCAGAGGAGAAGAATTTAGTTGGAGTCAGTTGACCTTGACTGGGAGCGATCTCAGCTAAGCTCTGCTACTTCCAATGTAACACAGCCGAATTATGGAGGGGCAAGAAGCTTGTGCCACTATAGCCTACTGATACTGGGCAGAGGTATCTGCTATACTGTGGGTCCTCACTGTTCCTCAAGCAGAAATATGCTAAATTGCAAGTGGCAGGTAGCAGCCACCATCCTACAGCAGGGTCAGAGGCAATGCCCCTGTGCTAAACTGTACCCACTGTTAGCCTGGGTGCTATTTTCTGTTGCAATTACAGATACAGTAACTGAAACTGGATAAGCTATTATGAAAGAGGTGTATGGTCTTTGAGCCTAGAAAGTCCAAGATTGTTGGGGGGGTCTTATGCTGGCTCAGCCAATGGCAGAAAGCAGAAGGGCAAGTGGGTACATGCAGAAGAAAATGAGGACATTGACCTGAAAGTATGTAACAACCTGTGCTCATGGTAACTAACCCAGTCCATCAAGAACTAGAACTCAGGTGAGAAAGGAATTAACATGCTCATGACAAGGCCATACAAGCATGACTCCCATCTGGCAACTTGTACCACCAGTGCTACATGTATGACTGATGGGACTGTCCTGTGTGTACCGCTGGTGGTTCAAGCCAGCCCGAATGTGTTAATGCACTTGTTGTGTGTTAATGCACTCTTAAGTCTCCCAATCCCCTGACCTTTTTTTGAGACAGGATCTTGCTAAATTGCTCAGACTGCCCTTGAAATTGCAACCTCTTGCTTTATCTTTCTCAGTAACTAGGATTATAGGTATATACTACCACACCCGGCTAGAGTTTCCTTGAGGATTTCTTTTTGCCTCTACCCCACTGCCTGGTCCCAAAGTCATGTCACATGTTCTAAGTTTTGTTTTGTTTTGGTACCTGAGATACTTGTGAGGCAGGAGGCAGAACCACTGAGCTAAATCCCCAGCCCATGTTCTAAATTTCTATACAAAGTTGATGGTGCCAAATTGTTTCAGTTATATATTACCTCTTAAATTTTCTGGCTTAAAGTGATAGCCATCTTACTGCTTCTCATGGCTGACTGGGTTCAGCTGGACAGTTTCTATGGTTTTCTGGGACCTAGAATGATCTGGAACATGCAGGGTGGTTCATTCTCACACCTAAGATGATGATGGTGGCTACCATAGTGTGACGTCACTAGGGCTGCAGATCAGAGCACTCACTTTTCCTCCACATGGACTCCTAATGTGGCTTGGGCTTCTCAGACCATGCATCACATGGGTTTCAAGAAAGGGCATCCCGTGAGCGAGTGTGTGAAAAGGAGGAAGCAAAAACAGTCATCTCTCTTAAGGCGTGGGCTCAGAAATACCAAAACATCACTTCTGTCTCATTCTCTGGCTCAGAGTAGTCCAAGGAAAGGGGAGATAATCACCATTTCTTGATATGAGGAGTGGCATGCACAATCCCGGAGGGGAGAAATTGTTAGGCCACCTTTACAGACTATGCCACAAAAGAGGCAGCCCGTACATAATGATGTGAGGATCCATGCAACAGGAAGATGTAACAATCCTGTATGTGTACTGTCTCTAACAGAGCTCAGTGAATCAACTTGATCTTGCACATTAGTGAGATCTACCTGCTCAGAGAGGGTAGAGAAGTGTTGAGAAGGGGAGAGCGAGTTTAGTCCTGCAAGGCAGATGCCAGGGCCGGTGGTGGTGGTGGTGGTGGTGGTTGTTTTGGGAACAACAGCCTGAGCAGGATGTTTTGTGTGCAGCAGACCAGTGAATTTTATTTGTTATTGATTAAGAACTGAGGTTGTCAGCAAGGGCAGCCTTTGCGGGTAGCTGGGGCTGAACTTGGTAAGGGCCTTTGGTTTTGGAGACACTGTTGTTAAGGAGTTAATTTGGTCTTGAAGGTTGGAGGGTGAGGGCTATTTGTTTGAGAGAGACCTGAGAAATGGTGAATGGAGACTGTTTACTTCGGCTGGCCCAGTGCCAACACCGGTGGCTATTCTTTCCTGTCAGGAGAGGAATTCACTGAACAGGCTAAAAATCATTGTTTGTTATGGGTAATGTGCTAGCAGGATTAATAGAAAATGGAGGCAGAAGGTGAAGAAACTGGTCTGGTTTGGCGTGAACCTGAGGAAAGTGTGTTGGAGACAGAGGTCAGTGATTGTTTTGGGGAGTAAAGTTGAGGTTGAGGGAAAGGATATTAATTCTGGTATGAGGAAAAGGGTGAAGTCAGTAGCAGAATCATAAGAATGACAGGTAGCTTTCTGGGACAAACCTTCGAGAAGGCACAAATAGATTGAAGCAAGGTCCTTTTAGTTCCCTGCCTCAGTTGTATATCTGAGTTCTATACTCATACCATCTGAGTTAAAAGCCATCTCTATGTATTGTTTGCTTTTTGGCCTTGATCAAAAAGTTCTTTAACCTACCTTGTGTATGTGTGGGTAAGTCTGTGTGTGTGAGTTTGTGTGTATGTGTAGTACCAGGGATTATAGTCCAGGGCCCTCCCATTGAGGTACATCCCTAGCCCTTATTTTGTTTTATTTTGAGACAGAGTTTTGCTAAGTCCCCACATTTCCCAGGCTTGGCTCAATGTTTTGATCCTCCTGCTTCAGTCTCCCACAGTACTAGGATTGCAGATGTATATCACCATGCCTGACTCCTTAATCTACTTTAAAGTCCTGTTAGCTCTCAGGACACACATAGAGCAGGCCTCAGAAGGGCATGTGGCAGGTGAGTGGTTTCTTAAAACTATTTAGTTGGGCTAGACACTGAAGGTGAAAATAAAAGAGACCTTCAGTTGTAGAAGGTGGTGATAATATCACACAAAAAGCCATAATTCTGTTGTTTTTTAAAATGGAAAGTGACCAGGCATAGTGATGGATGCCTGCAATCCTAAAATTCTGGGAGGATGAAGCAGAAGGACCAAAAGTTCAAGCCCTTCCTGGGCAATTTAGTAACTCAGGCAGACCTTGTTTCAAAATAAAACAAAAAGATCTGAGCATGCCTGTAATTCCAGCCCCCTAGTAAGCTAAGGCAGGAGGGTCACAAGTTCAAACCCACTGTGAACAATTTAATAATTTAGTGAGAACTTGTCTCAAAATAAAAAGGGCCAAGAATGTAGCTCAGTGAAAAGGCCCTGGGTTCAAGCCCCCACTAACACACACATACACATAAAAATAATAGTAAAATAAAAATATGTATAGCAGATGTTCAGGATCACCTTTCTTCATTAACATGGAAGTTAAAAGGATGTCTCTGTACAAGAACTGAGTGTGAGTCCTAGCTCTGCTTCTTTTGGCTGAGTGATCTCAAGGAAATTTCTAAACTTCCCAGTACTATCTTCAATGAGCTGTTAAAAGAACCCACAGAGTTAATTAATACATTAATAGGGCTAAGAATGGGCCCCTGGCATTTAATAAGCACACCAAACACGATATTATTATTTTTTTCTGCTTAAAAGAAATGTGCTAGACGTGGTTTGGGCTTATCCCTACAGGAACCTTCTGAAGTGAATGCTATTACCCTTTTTGCTCAAGTTCACATGATATAGTTATGAGGCTACAGCATGATGAAGTCAGAATTTGAACAGAAATCTTGACCGCAAAGCCCATGACTTTTCTCTTGTAGAGAACCATGGGTAGTGAAGAATTTGCCTTTTTTCTTTCAGGAATAAAACTGTTCTTTCTTAGCTGGGTATGGTGGCGCACACCTGTAATCCCAGCACTTACAAGGCAGGAGAAGGCTGCAAGTTCAAGGCCAGCCTGCACAACGGGGTGGGGGGGCAAAGTATAAAAAAGTCAAAAAAAAAAAAAAGGCAAAAACCCAAGAAAATTGTCATTTCCTTCCAAGTTTGAGTCTCTGATGTCTGACCTGGTACTGAGGCAGACAGACCTGAGAATCTCTATCACCACCAGGGGAAAAGTGTTCATTTGGTAAACAAGTGTGAACTGTAGACGCCAAGGATCTGAGGAAAAAAAAAAAGGCAAAAACCCAAGAAAATTGTCATTTCCTTCCAAGTTTGAGTCTCTGATGTCTGACCTGGTACTGAGGCAGACAGACCTGAGAATCTCTATCACCACCAGGGGAAAAGTGTTCATTTGGTAAACAAGTGAAAACTGTAGACGCCAAGGATCTGAGGTGCAAGGAATCTTAAAGGCCATCTATCTGAACATGCCCAATGCATGAATCTTTTCACTACGAGACTCACTGAATGGTCCGACAGTCTGACTAGCACGTCAGGTAATGAGAATATTGGATAATGGATATGTGTAGAATGAAATAGTATTAAAATGTAGCTAAATTGCCCAGATTGGGCTTGAATTTGTGATCCTCCCACTGCAGCCTCCTAGAATACTTGGATTATAGGTGTGTTCCACCAGCCAGCTACATCTATCATTTTATTTGATATTTTCTATCAGTTCTGAATATTTATATATACACACTAAATTTTGTCTTTTTACTCAGTTTTATCTTTTTTCTCATTTGTTTTGCACTCATGCTCACACACTAGTTGGGAAATAATTCATTATTTCAGTGATCACCTTGGCTATTAAGATATATGTATACACATCCCTTCTTGGCCTTTTAGCTAAGATCAAATGAAGATACATGTACACAGTCTGCCCGTCTCAGCAAATTAGAATCTTTAAGACTATTTAGAAAATACCAGGACCTTTCATTTCAATCAAATGTATTCCATCATCACCATCTTATCTACTATTGATGAATGTTATCAATCCATCTCTTTTTTTTTAACCTCCATAAACATTGTTGTCTGAGAAAGCCAATGGTTATTTAGATTTCCAGATTTCCTACCTCATTCTGTGTATTAACTCTTATTTCTCAGAGCTTTGCTTCTGCTGGAAGTGTCCTGTGATGTTTTGTTTCATCTATTTTTCCTTTTTTGGTACTGGGGATCGACCTTGCACTTGGGAGGCAGGTGGCAAGGCAGGCAGCAGCACCAATGAGCTAAAACCCTGGCCCTTGCGTGTCCTTTTAAAAAGGAGTGGCCCAGAGGTGACACAGTAGCATTCTTGACGCTGCCTGACGCTCTGTGATGAAGACATGCACCCTGTCATGAGGCCATACCACCCATAGGCTCAGGAGCAAGGGGCTTGTCCTGGGCCTACCACTGTGAAGGGTCACACCTTGGTCATACCATTGTTTATGGGCAAGAAGTTCAGGGCCAAAGCGATAGCTCCTCCAAGCCTACTGCCCTCTTTCTCTGGAATTGCCTGCTTAGATAAGTGGTCCCTCCAGTGCACCTCTGCTCAAGTATGCCATGCCATCAGCAAAGTCTCGGGAAGGATTTGGACAGGTGCATGGGCATGTCCACATGGCTGTACACAGATCTCTAGGTGAGCAGGATGAAGCCAGAGATAGGAAAGAAAAGGTGAACACAGACCAAGGTTGAAGCCGGCTTTCCATATGGTATGACACTGCAGAACAGAAATTGAGTCCCCAGATTCTAAATTCAAATCTGGTGTCCCAGGTTATAATGACGCTATTCTTCTGAAGGTAGGAGGAAATAACATATTGACACATTTGCTAGCCTTGGTCACACTTTTTCTTCTTTTTTGGGTAGGGATCAGGGTTGTTGTTGTTTTGAGACAGGCTGGCTTGAACTCGGTGTATAGTCCAGACAAGCCTCAAACTCTTGATCCTCCTGCCCAGCCTCCTGGGCGCTGAAATTATAGGCATTCTGCCAGACTGAGTCACAGTCTTTCAATATTGAAATATTTGGATTTGGGGGCATCCATTTATTCTCCTCCTTGGATCCAGTAAATGTTAGAAGTAAGCCTGATTGCGACCCTATGTCAGTTTACAAAGTGCACGTTTGCTGTGCCCGTTCCCAGGTGTATAAACTGAGACTTAGAAATATTCAGCAGCTTTCTGGGACCCCATGCCAAGATTCAATACAAACAGAATTCTCAAAGTGGGATTCCCAACCAGCAGCAGCAGGAGCGTCTGAAAACTTGTCAGAAATGTGGATTCTTGGGGCTGGTAGTATGTAGCTCAGGGATAGTGTCCTTGGCATGCACAAGGCCCTGGATTCAATCTTCAGCGTCAAAAAGGGCAGGGGGAGGAAGAGGAAAATAAATGTAGTCTTATTAGGTTAGAAATTGAGTCACAGCCCAGCAAGTCATGTCACTAGACCCATAACAGATGATCAGATGCAGTTCTATTGCCCGGGCCTAGTTCCCTGGGCCAAGACCTGAGCTCTGGCCATATATGCAGATGAATGCAGTGTGTACCTTTATCCCAAGGGTCCTCTCCTCTCCTGTGAGAAGTGTTCCGTCAAATACCCGGTCTCTATCTATCAAGCTCTTCCTGCTCCTCACTACAGCCCTCCACTCCTCTCCCTTGTGCAAATGCTGTTCTCTGCCCCTTCTCAGCCAAGCTTTAAGAAATGTCTTCCACAGCCTTTGCCCACATACTTCATAGCCCTGCACCCAAAACAACAGAATCAGTATACTCCTGGTTACCATACTCACTGGCTTCTTGGTCCTTTTTTCAGGAGTCTGTTCTGTGGTACTTCACAATGTCTCTTAATCTCTTGTGACAGAAGCCTCCCTGGACCTTCACCCACAGAATCTGGTCACTCCTTGATCATCCTCTGCATGCTCTTCTCTTCTCTGAATGACTGGATATCTTGGGCTCCCAATTTACTTCATTTTCCTTATTCTCCCCTCTGTATCCTGCCACCCTTGAATTTATTCTCATTGACACCCGCCCCCGGACTTCAACTGCCATTTTATATGCCAGGAACTTTGCTTCCAAGAATGGAGTCTTAGCCGGGCGTGGTGGCACATGCCTGTAATCCCAACATTCAGGAGGCTGAGGCAGGAGGATCTCTGTGAGTTTGAGACTAGCCTGGGCTACACAGTGAGTTCCAGAGCAGTCTGAACTACGTAGTGAGACCCTGTCTCAAAAAACAACAACAACCAACAACAACAACAACAACAACAACAACAAAACAACCCAAAAAAGAATGGAGTCCTTGGGAAGGGGAGGAGGGGGTGAAGGGAGGGCAGAGGTAAGGGGAAAAAATGAGAATCAAGACTTGCCATGTAGAGGTACATGATCCCAACAATGAATGTAACTGTACTGTATCCCTAAAATGTACCAATAAACTCAATAAAATTAATAAATTAAAAAAAATGGAGTCTTTCCAGAATTTTCTCATCCTCTGGAAATCCCAAGGGAAATGGGTATGCCTTGCACCCTCAAGGAGTGGGCTATCACTCCAATTTGGTTCTGGGCCCAGCTGCAGCGCAGCAGGTTGGGTAGGGGCACATGGCTGCAGCATGACCTACACTTACAACCAAGAGAACACCAGATTCCTGAAAAGTAAGAACTTGGCCCCTGCATAAATGAGGTGGTTAGGACACAACAAAGTAGAGCTAAAGGACAATTGGGGACTTTGAATAGCCGATGATACTGTTACAGATCCTAAAATATGAGCTGTGTGGATTTGATACTTGTATGTAGTTCATTAATCCCTTAAAGTTGCTACCAAAAGCAAACTCAGAAATCACTCTACCCTAAGGGGACAGATAACAAAGTAACATGGTGTAGGGGAGGAGGATAAAGTAATAACATGGGAAACAATAACCCACGGGGACAAAGAAGATATAAAGGAGAAATCTGAGGATCCCCGAAGACTCCCCCTTGTGTGGGAACCAAGAGTGAGGGGGAACAGATCCCAAGCTTGCTTAGTTCCACCTGCTCTTCCTGTCTGGGATAGGGTGAAAGGCAGGAAATAATCCCACTTCTCAGGGACTCTTGCCTGTATCTGTTAAGATCCCTGGGGCCCCCTTATCCACTGTGCTCAGATTGGCACGGGGCATTGACCCTGGGCTGCTAGCACCAGCCAGGTAGGTACCCCAAGGCATTTAGTGAGCCGCCGAGACGGGATCCTGAAGGCTAATCCAAGCCATGGGAGAGGGGAGAACCTCGGAACCTGGGCCCAGGAAACTGTTCCACCTGTTCCCTAGACAGAAAGTCTCACGAAGAGGTGGAACGTCACGCACCCTGGCTAATACGAGTGAACACATCAGACGGCTCAGCCTCATCACACTGCAGGTGGCTGGCAGCAGTCAGTAACATGGGAAGCTGGGGACAGACGGACAGCATGTGGTCAAGGCGAAGGTAAGGGTTTGCCCAGTGGGTCCAGAGCGAATCACATTTCACAAAAAGGAGTCAAGCCCGCTTAAACTGAAGTCTCGGCCTCCGAACTCTGAGCAACACCGTCCGCGCCAGGATCTCCAAGCCGAGTCTCCGCCGAAAGCACGAGGGAGGGGGAACCCGCCTGGCAGGAGGAATGTGGGGGTCGGGCCCGGGTTCCGCCGCGCGCAGGTCGGGGTCGGGTGCACTCACGTCAGGTATTGTCAGTCCGGGGCTCCGCTGGGATGAGGAGGAGTTCTCTCCATGGTTCCGCCCCCCGGGTGCTCAGGCTCGGCTCGGCTCTGCACACCCACCCTAGCCTCACCCCATAGGTTCCCAGCTCAGCTGGGGAGGCAGGGCGGCAGCTGGGATTCGGCTAATAGAGGGCCCGCGTTCGAATTCGCGTCCTGGAGCAGCCAATCGCAGGAGGCCGTGGCTGGTGGGGGCAAAGGGAGGGGCCCCGCGCTGGCCAACTGGAGCGCCCGGACCATTTGAAAACGAGGCGGGGGCGGGCGG
>NW_022900946.1:20850795-20868972 GCF_012274545.1 Fukomys damarensis | reverse complement strand
CCCCCACTGCAGCGCACGACCGCGCGGGGGCCCCTGGGTGGTTTAAATACCCGCAGCGTCTCCTTGCCGGGTTTTCTGCGGAGCAAACTACGGCGGCTTCTTCGTGGAGTCAAGTGTCTGCGGGGCGAGTGGCAGGACTAGGCGTCGCGGGTAGCCAGGACCCGCCTGGCGCCCGTCAGTGCACACCTGCACCCGCTCACCTGGAGCCCACGCCAGCTAACACATCGCGGGGTCTGTCGCGCGGGAGGGACAGGTCGACAAGACACACAATTCCCACTTATTATAGTGGGGATTAAATATCTCCAAGTATCTGTTCTAGAGCGAGGGATAGAGGAAACTTTTATGGTAACATCCATGTAATCTTTGCGAATGTTTCGCCTTGAGTATTTATTTGTCTCTGAAGTACGTTTAGTTGCTGGCAGGAAGACCTGGGGGGGTGGGGAGGCCCCCTGGAGAAGCCCAGGGAAGGGATACATAGTCAGAAAAGCAGCCACTTTCCTCAGGGCAGTAAGGATGAGCTAAAAGACATAAATTTGTAGATGGGGAAGCAGGACTTCCATTTTCCTATGAAATAAGAGGTAATGCTATCTGCTTAGAATGAGGAAGGAGTTACTAGAGGAGTTAGAACCACCTTGCTGAGGGCAGAGGGCCTGAACTTTGATGTTTTCATCTCTGTGCGTCTAAGTCTTGTGTTGGGATTTGGACCACCTTGCCGAGTAGCTACTGAGTCCTTATTTTACAGTGGAGGACGCTGAAACTCAGGGGCTGGGCTGCTCTGACATCTGCTGAATTGAACCTCCAGGTCCTTTGCTGGATCAGAAAGTTACCAATAGCCAATATTGATAACTGCTGTTCACCGTGAATATTTGTTAGATATTGAACAAATAGGGCTGGAGATTTAGCTCAGTGGTGCTGCCACCTGCCTCTCAATCGCAAGGACCAGAGTTCGATCCCCGGTATCAAAAACAAAACAAACAAAAAAGATATTGAACAAATGACGATGTCTTCCATAATCCATTTGCTACTCCTTTACTTAATCTTTGAAACAAGTCAATTTCTTCTTTTGTGCTGCAGGGGTAGTAACTGTGAAATCAATTTCAAATACAGGTTTTCATCTCATCAAGATTTCTGAGTTTTTCTTTCTTTTTTTCTTAAGTGATCCACTGTAGGTGTGCCAAGTGTTTCTGTTACCCTACCAAGCGAAGAATAAGGAGGAGACCCCGAAACCTATCAATCTTGAGTCTACCAGAAGATGTGCTCTTTCACATCCTAAAGTGGCTTTCTGTTGGAGACATCCTTGCTGTACGAGCTGTAAGTCACCAGATGAAAGCAATACCAGTCCTGGCATTGTTGATTATCCCAGCAAGGCCTCAGATTCTTATATGTTGGAACAAAACTTTGGCTACAAGGAGGGCAAAGGAAACAAGGGTGATATTGTTAATAGGTAATTGAACATGTTCAGATTAGAGAACTGGGTGCTAAAGTTCAATTTCATTCATTATAATGTTTATTTCCACAGAGAAAGTATCCTATGGCAGTGAAGTGTGTGTCCCTTAAGATATAAAATAGTCTGAGCATGGTGGTGCATACCTATAGTCCCAACGCTTAGGAGGCTGAGTCAGGAGAATTTCAAGTTTGGGGCCAGCCTAGCTACATCATGAGTTCAAGGCCAGCTTGAACTACATAGTGAGACCCTGTCTCAAAGAAGAAAAAAAAAGTATTACAAAGAATTCTTAAGGACAAATCCTATGTAACATGCAGTGAACTGAAGGGATCATTTTGGAACCACTTTGGCGATTTATCCTAGGATATACAGCAAATTGGTAGGAAATCTCCAGCTAGAACCTATTTCCTGGCACCCAAAACCACCTCCATTATATTCATAATATACCCGTGGAACTCATAGGGTTGTAGATTCCCAAAGCAGTGAAAACTTTAGCATTTAAAGTGTTCACCTCTGCTGAGGGTCCTGGTTTGGGGCATTTCCTGCCCAGAGGCTGCTGGTCCAACCTGAGCTTGCCACCACGGATGTCAGTTTTTTTCCTTGTGTTCGTGACCTCCAAGCTCCAGGCAGTGTTTCCACTAGCAAGGCCCTTGGTAGAGAGAAACAAGACAGCTCTCACTCGTGCCTGCTTCCATTTAGAGTTGGTTTCCCCAGTTCTTCCAGGTGTATACTTCTGCAGAGATGCCATTCACTCTTTCTTAACCTAGATGCTTATTCTTTTTTTCTGAGACCATTGCTCTTCTCCTCTTAGAACCTCAGAGAAACTCATCTCTGGACTCTTGTCTGTGCCATGTATGTCTGTCTTTGATACATTGAGACTGAGTCTTTCACTGCTTGGGATTGGGCAGGAGACAGGATGCTCCGTATCTGTGATGTCCTGTCTTCAAGAGCCTCTAGGAACAGGGCTTTGGGGACAGTCCTTCAGTAATCCCCCCTTGGTTTCCATTGCTCTGCAGGTGCACTCCCACCTGAAGTACCTGGTGGATAACCATTCCAGTGTGTGGGCATGTGCCAGCTTCCAGGAGCTATGGCCTTCTCCAAAGAACCTGAAGCTCTTTGAAAGGTATCTCTGCACCCTGAGAAACAGATGGCTTGATTTCTTCCTGTCTTTGAGCCTCTCCTATGCAAGCTTATGCCCCAATGCCTGATTCAGAAACTGTTTTACTGGTGCTGTTTCTCAGGATATTGGCTCATCTCACCAAGGATGTAGAACTGACCCACCGAATTATACCACATTCAGCAGCCCATGTCATCACCCTTTCCCCTTGCCTGTGGTGCTTCCAGAAGGTCTCCCTTGGGCTGTGGCCTATTCTCATGTGACTGAGATGTGTGTCGCTAGCCTGTGAAAGATTTATTCAGCTTTCTCTCCCATTGTTCATAACCATGTGATTGCAGTCTTTCTGCACTCTACTCACTGGGTGGGCCCACTCACCTGGAGTTATGACCCAAGGGAAGGCTGAAGGGGACACGAACCTGCAATTTATGAGCCCAAGAGCTAGCAACCAGGCCCACTAACCAAGAGTGCTACTGGTTCTGGAGCCTGCTCTTAGAACTAGGGGGCTCAGTTGGAGCCTTCTTGTTTAACCAAGTTGAGAAACCTTGATTCAAGAGGGAATCTTCCCAATTATGCAATAATGTAGCCTCATCTGCTTGAATTGCCATAGATCCAAGTAGCTATCCAACAAGTATACTGTGACCATTTTGCTGTGGCTGTGCTTGAGCTGCTTCTGGATAAAATATGTATATTTCTTAGAGACATAATCTATGCATCGAGCAGGTCCCTCATTTGAAATGTCTTAACTCAGTGATTTTCCAGTATATTCAAATTATGCAAATATCACCACTAATTTTGGAACATCCTTATCATTGTAAAAAGAAATCTTGAACTTGCTGGCTGTCACCACCTGCCCCCTGCACAGACCTTTTCCACATAATCCTCTAAACCTTAGGCAACCTTTACTTTATTTTCTGTCTTTGGATTTGCCTATTCGAGACATTTCATGTAAATAAGTAATAATACATGGTGTTCTGAGACTGGCTTCTTTCACGAGCATATTTTCAAGGTTTATCCATGTCATAGCATATAATGAATAACTGATATGTTGCATAAAAAAATTTTCAATTAAAAATATCCCAGCTTCCAGTGCTGTGGTAGTATATAACCTCTGTGGCATAAAATCCTGTGATGTTTGTGTTCTTAATGTTTAGGGCTGCTGAAAAGGGAAATTTTGAAGCTGCTGTGAAGCTAGGCATAGCCTACCTCTACAATGAAGGCCGTAAGTAACAGTGCCCTTACTGTTGATACTTTACACAAGAACCCACCTTTGACCTTTTTGAGATAATGCATCCAGCATGAGCAATTTGGGTTTTTGAGACAGTGCCTCACTATGTAGTTCAGGGTGGCCTTTAATTTTCTATGTAGCCCAGGCTGGCCTCACAGTTGTACTAATCTTCCTTCTTTAGCCTCCCAGCTGCTGGGATTATAGACATGTGCTGCCATAGCCAACTTTCTGAGCAGTTTAGGTACTCTTGCTATATCTGATGGTCTGCTTTACTGTCTCTTCATGATAGCTTATGCCAGGAGATGCCTTATGAGCAGAGACCCATCAGTATTTTGACTTAGGTTCCAAGAGTGTCACCTCTTGTTTTAGCAAATCCTAATGCTGAACAGAGCCTCCTCAGAATGGGAGCTGCTTGGACAAACCAGGCTCCCACCTTCAGTCTGATTAACACTGAGGCCCACGTGTAGACATGGTTTTTCCTCAGCCATTGTCTGTGGAACTTAGGGACAGAAGTGCATGCCTGATTCCACAAGGTGGCAATCATGTAGGCAGCCATGGTTCCATGCAGGAAGAGGTCAGAGCCAGCCTCATGCTTGGGTTCCTCTGCCCCTCAAGGCCAGGTGCTCCTTGAAAGATCCTTGTGTAGGCTCCACTTGCTTTTTATTTTATTTTTTTGAGACAGGGTCTCACTATGTAGTTGAGCTTGACTTGGAACTCACTATGTAGTCCAGGCTGGTCTCAAACTCACAGCGATCCTCCTGCCTCATCCTCCGGACTGCTGGGATTACAGGCCTGTGCCACCATGCCTGGCTTCCACTTGCTTCTTGAAAGATCCTTGTATAGGCTTTACTTCTGCTTATCTGTTCAGCACTCCAAAGAATGAGCTCACAAGTCTATGTTATCTCAGCTCCCAACACATATAATGATTGGGTTATAGCCTGCCCTGCCATTTTCTTGCTTTTGAAAGATCTGATATCTTGTTCTAGGGAATGTAGCTTAGTGCAAAGGGTACTTGCTTAGCATGCATGGAGACCTGGGTTTCAATACCTAGTGCAACACAGGGAAAAAGTCTGATGTTTTAGCTTGGTGTTATATTCCCAGTTACTTGGGAGGCTAAGGCAGGAGGATTGAAAGTTCAAGGCCAGCCCAGGCAATTTAGTGAGACTTTGTCTCAAAAAGTGAAAGGGACTCAGGATATTGCTCAATGATAGAGTATCTTGGGTTCTGTCCTCAGTACTGTCCTAAAAAGTCTAAAACTCTGGTTCTTGCCTAGAGAGAGATAGTCACTGCCCTTGACCAGCTGACAAGAATATTGCAACTCATGGAGCCCTTGAGCAGATCTCTCCTCCAGGCCCAGGAGAGCTGAGATTCTGCATCCAGGCTTTCATCAGATGGCAGTTCTTATCTGATGAGAACTTAATTTGTGTTGCTACAGTGTACAATTTAGTGGGCTTTTGCGGGTGTTGGGTTTTTTTGTTGTTCTTTTTTTCTTAGTATCGGGGATCAAACTTAGGATCTTGTGCTTGCAAGGTAGGTGTGGCACCACTGAGCCAAGTCCCCAGCGCTGTTGCTGTCTTTTTTTTTTGAGATGGGGGTCTCACTAGGTTGCCAAGCATGGTCTTGAACTTCTGAACCTCCTGCTTCAGCCTCCTAAGGAGCTGAGGTTACCAGCACGTGCCACCACATCTGGCTTTTCCAGTGGTTTTTAATATATTTACAGAGTTATGCATCCATTATCACTGCCTAATTTTAGAATATTCTGATCCCTAAAAGAACCTCTCCCTCATTAACCCATTAGCAGGGGGTCAGGCAGTAGTTTCCTGCAGGAGGGAAATACAGGACTGGCTCTATGGGGAGTACTGTCCCTTGATGTTAAAATCCATGCTTCCAGAAGGACTCCAGCAGAGCCTATGGTCACAAAGACAACCCAGCCCCTTCTAGACTTAAACAGGGGAAGAAAGGGAAGGCACCTCCACCCTAGAGGGCTTTTCTTTCGTAAAACATCAGAAACTTTACTACAGTGGGCTTGCTCTTTTAGACTTCCCAGAAACACTGGGGAACTTTCTTTATCCCATCCCCCAGAGACATCCCTGGTTTCTCTCCTGTCTGTCCCGCAGTGTCTGTGTCTGATGAGGCCCGAGCAGAAGTGAATGGCCTGAAAGCCTCTCACTTCTTCAGTCTGGCCGAGCGACTGAATGTGAGTGCCTCACCTTTTATCTGGCTTTTCATCCGCCCACCTTGGTCTGTGTCTGGAAGCTGTTGCAAGGCTGTGGTCCATGAGAGTCTCAGGGCAGAGTGTCAGCTACGGAGAGTAAGTCCTGGTGGGGAGCAGCACCCACAGGTCCACCCACAGGGTCTGGGACATCGGAGAACCCTTGGGCAGAACCTTTTGATATGTAAAATTGGAAACCCAGAGGAAACAGAGGTGCAGAACATCAAGTATAAATGTAATGGAGGGATTGGGGCCTGGAGTAGTTGGCAGAACATTAGGCGAATGTGTTGGTAGCTGGAAACATGGGGCTGAGGCTATGTAAAGCACCAGAGCTAAAGTCTGATACTGGGAAGTGGTCCTGTTCATGAGATGGGCTGGCCAGGGTGGGGAAGTTGCCCCCTAACAGTTCTCTGCTGGGACTCACACTTCTTTTTCCTTTTTTTTTTTTTTAAGACTCATAAAGCATCCATATTGCACTGCTTAGGAAGAGTACTGAATCTTTTCGAGGTTAGTCAACTTGTTCCCTGCACTTGGAATTTCTGTCTGGTTTGACACTGGCTGGAATCTAGGAAGTCTGTGAAAAGCAGTGGAAGGCATCAAAGGTCAATGCAAAAGCCAAGCCCTGCCCAGAGAGGCCACAGGGCTGGGCTCTACGGGACTGGCTCTTTGGGAAGAGAAAAGAGGTTATTGGTGGATTATGTGCCTTACTCTTGGGATAGCTGTGAGAATTAAATGGGGCACTGTGTGCAAGAGACATAGCAGAGCAAATCTATCAGGAACTGAGCAGGTGGTGCTGACACGTTTGTATGATGGGTAGTTGGATTATCTGCTCTTGAGGTTTTTTTTTTGATACCGGGGATCGAACTCAGGTCCTTGTGCTTGCAAGGCAGGCACCAGAACCACTGAGCTAAATCCTCAGCCCTGCTCTTGAGGT
Source organism: Fukomys damarensis (assembly GCF_012274545.1). Lineage (NCBI taxonomy): Eukaryota > Metazoa > Chordata > Mammalia > Rodentia > Bathyergidae > Fukomys > Fukomys damarensis. Next base: position 20,862,040 of record NW_022900946.1, on the reverse strand, counting down.
TTTAATAAGCTTTGTGATCACAGTGAACCCCCTTTGCATTAGATTTGGGGAAGATCATAACTTGTAGAGAAAGCATTAGGGAGGGATGTTGAGGGAGAGTGAGGAGGTAGAGGATCCAGAGAGCCATCAGCACCACTATCTAGATTCAGGGCATTTCCTTTGGCAGCAAGACTGAAAGGCAGGCCTTGGGTGGCCCAGAGGTGAGCTAGGGAATCTACAAGCCAAGCCCGTGCATCAATCTCCAGCAAAAGCAGAGCCCCTGAGGCCACAGGTCCAAGTCTGCACCCTTCGTTGGCTGTCAAGTGGTGTATCTTTACAGAAGTCATTTCTACTCTGATTTAGTTAACATGTCAGTTATCACAGGGAGTTTGACTGCTTAGGAATGTGGAGGTTGAGGAGGGAGGTTGGTAGAATGAATGAACATTGAATAGAAGATAAGAAAAGAACCAGCTGCGTTTGGCCTCGCTGTAGGATGAAGAGAAGAGGAAGCAGGCCCGTGACCTGTTTGAAGAGTCTGCTCATCAGGGATGCTTGGCCAGCTCATACCTCCTGTGGGAAAGTGACAGGAAGACAGATGTGAGTGGACCAAGGTTTGGGGGAAGGAGGAATGTTGACCAAAGGCCCAATTTCTAAAACTAGCCAGCCCTTGCATCAGACTGTTGGCAAAAGGAAGGACCTTTTCACAGTTTGTGGGAGCAGGCTGCTTTCAATACCCTCAACATCCACCATTGTTTGAAGATAAAGGCTGAGGAGCCAGCAGTCAGGGAATCTTATGGGGGGTGGGAGAGGAGACATTTAAGAACCCCATGGGTCGGTTCCAAATTCCTCTGAAGACACAAGAATATAAAGGCAACTTTTTTCCTGTTGACAGATGTCAGACCCCGGACGATGCCTCCATAGCTTCCGGAAACTCAGGGACTACGCTGCCAAAGGCTGCTGGGAAGCACAGGTGACAAAAGAAACTGGCCTTACAGCCTAGGGGCAAGAATATCTGGCCTCAAAAAAGGAGACTGAAGGATGCAGTAAGATTGGTCCAGGGCTAGAGCTGAATGTTTTTTTTGGAGACAGGAGCTTGCTATATAATTCATGCTGGCCTTGAAATCACTATGTGGCACAAGCTGGCCTTAAACTTTCAGGTATCCTCCTGCCTCATCCTCCCAAGTGCTAGGATTATAGGCATGTGTTTGGCTACAGCTAAATCTGAAAGGAGTTTAGCTTATTGTTTTGCGGGGAGAAGAGCCCATAAGTGCCTCATACATTTCTATTCATGTCCGCTCTTGCCTCTTAGCCACCAGCCTCTGAATTCTAAGTGCTCGTGGGGTATACCTGCTGTCAGAATTTATTTAATTCTCAAAAGTTGTCCTGTATGTAATGCTTGTCTTGACGGTGAAAGTTGAAGCTACCAGAGAGCAGAGGAGCACATGAATTGCTTTCCTGTTCTTGTGAGTAGCAAGCCCTGCTCGAGCCATCTAGCCAGGATATCAAGGATCTGTAGTTGTGTTTTACCAGACCATCTCTCCTTACATCGATAAAGAAGTTTCAGGACAAGTATGTAAGCCCCTCCCCCTTGCAAAGCAACTACAAGTGGAATAGAAAGTCATCTACATTGACATACTAGGGAAAAAACATAAATGGCTTTAGTCTGATGTGTCACAGAATGTTGTGTTCTTGTCCAAAAGATTTATAAGCGATATTACATTTACAAGAAGTTTACTTCTACATGAAGCTCAAAGTCATCCGTAAATAAATACAACTAGTTATAAAGCAGAACAACAAAGCCAGGGGTGGTGGTACACTTCTGAAATCCTAGCACTCAGGAGGTGAGGCAGGAGGATCACTACAAGTTTGAGGCCAGCCTGGGCTATATTGTGAGTTCAAAGCCAGGCTGAAGAACATAGCAAGACCCTGTCTGGGGGTGGGGGGGGGCTTTAAATGAGATACTTTGAGCTGATTGGATTAGCAAATTTATGTTTCTGAGTAGGTAGCTAATAATTCTTGCCAATAGGTCTTTTCAGTGGTGATAGTTTTGTTGGTGAAGGTGAGTTGAACAAAGTGTTCCTATGAGTGGTACGAAAACCAGCACAAAGCTTTCAGAAAGCACTTGGGTTGGATGTTGCAAAGTATGGGTACTCCTGTGGACTCACTGGGTAAGGAACTAAATATAGGTGGAATGTGCCTGTAGATGTTTAATAATCTCTAGTTATATCTAATAATTTGGTATTGTTAGGAAGGCAAAGAAAAGATAGGATGTATGTATATTAATGGTCCCAGATGCACGCCCTTATACATATATACATATAGCATATACACAAATCCCTAGTAAAATCCAGAAGGAAATGTATAAACATGGTTGACAGTGACCAGCTGTCTTAATGGGTGCTTGGCAGGTAAGTGCCAAGTGCTGACTCAAAGGCTGATCATGTATCATGAAAAAGGAAACTGAGGTGCAGAGAGGTTTCTAGTTTTGTCTGTGGTCACAAGTCCAGATTTTTTTTTTGGGGGGGGGTTGGGTTTTTTTAGGAGGAGCTGGTTTTTTGAGACAAGGTCTCACTATGTAATTCAGGCTGGCCTTGAACTTGTGGCGATCCTCCTATCTCAACCTCCGAAGTGCTGTGATTATAGGCATGTACCACCATGTCTGGCTTGAGTCCAGATTTTAAAAGACAAAGCATCTTTGCTCCTGCCAGCCTTTATTTTTTGTTGTAGTTCTTGGTTGTGTTTGTTTTTATGATGCTAGCTATCAAGTCCAGTGCATAACACGTGCTAGGCAAGAGCTCTCCCACTAAGCTACATCCCCACCCTTATTTTGAGACAGGTTCAAGTAGTTCCCCAGGCTGGTTTGAAACATGACATCTTGTGAGATCTTCCTGCCTTAGCCTTCCCAGTGGCTAAAATTACAAGCATATGTCGCTATACCTGGCTTTCAGCCAGCTCTTATTACTTTGTGGTACAGCCTCCCATAGAATGACTTACTTTTACACTAAGGTTGAACAGAAACAAGTTTTTTGGGTTTTAGGCAGTTTTATGTTCTTTTTTTTTTTTTTTTTTTTTTAATACTGGGGATTGAACTCAGCACCTTGCACTTGCGAGGCAGGCATGGCACCACTGAGCTAAATCCCTGGCCCCAGAAATGAAGTTTTTCACAATGTGAGCAGGACACCTAAATTCCTTGAGAACCTTCACTTTGGGAAGGCAACTCATCTACCTTTCGTTCTGTTCAAAAATTTTTTTGTGGTATACTACTTATTCCAAAGAGAATAATACTAAAGATCTTAGCCATACAATTCCAGAAGATTGAGAAGGCTTCAGTAGGCAAGTGTGTATACCTGTGTTTTCTACCTGAAGAGCCCTTCCCTTCAGAAGTAGGCAATCTGATGCTCATGTTTCTCTTGTCTTTCTGTCCTCAGCTGGCTTTAGCCAAAGCCTGCGCAAATGGAAACCAGCTTGGACTAGAAGCAAAAGCCTGCAGTGAGGTAGTCTGCCAGTTGTTCCAGGCATCCCAAGCTGTCAGTAAGCAGCAGGTTTTCTCTGTGCAGAAGGGACTGAACGACACAATGAGGTGAGACATTCAAGAGCCTTGAGGTAGCCCAGTATGGTGCATGTTTGAGCCCAGCCCTGGGTTCAGTCTCCTTAACACTGCAAAAAAAAAAAAAAAAAAAAAAAAATGAATCCATGGGTCCGAGGTGATGGCAGAGCAATACCTAGATCACCTTCAGAGGGCACTGTGATAGTCCACTAACAATCTACTAGAATTCCCCCTTTTGTGTGTGTGCATGTGTTGTGTTTCTAAAACCAGTAATGACTAAGCAATCAGGACTCTGAAGAATAAATATCCTTGCCAGTTATGTTTTGTTTTTTTTTTTTTTTTTTTTTTTTTTTTTTGGTACTGGGGATTAAACTCAGGTCCTTGTACTTGCAAGGCAGGCCACCGAACCGCTGAGCTAACTCCCTGGCCCGCCAGTTATCTTTTTTAAAACCACAGAACACTTTATAAAGCAATCTGTCCAAAATGATGGGACTCTGCCAGGCGTGGTGGCCCACGCCTGTAATCCCAGCACTCGGGAGGCTGAGGCAGGAGGATCGCTGTGATTTCGAGAACAGCCTGGGCTACATAGTGAGTTCCAGGTCAGTCTCAACTACATAGTGAGACCCTGTCTCAAAAAACAAACAAACAAACAAACAAAAAAGATGGAACTCTTATTCTCAGTTTCTGATGCTGAAAGATAGCTTTTGGGGTGGGGGGGTGCTAGAAATTGATCCTAGAGTTTCCTCCAGGTTAAATTTCACTGCTGACCTATAGCCCCAAGCCCTACAACATTTTTGGTTACATCCCACCTCTACAAGCATCAATATGCTTTGCGAAACTCAGTGGCTGGGCAGTCCAGGCCAGCCCCAGGGAGCTATGACCCCCACGGCAGCTGTCATGACACCCGGCATGATCTGCATCATTCTATGGGGGCTCCAAGGTGAGCAGAAAACACACTGTTACACTAAATCACAACACACTAGAGGGTAAATGGAAAAAGTGAATGACTTTTGTAAGCTTACATGAGATTTCAAATATGTTTTAGATTTACATTGGACAGCCTCTGGCTCTTAGGAAACACTGCCTGGCACATAATAAAATTATAGTAACCTGAGCAATAAATATTTATTTTTTACTTTTTGGGGTTTTTTTTGAGACAGGATCTCATTATGTGGTTGAGACTGCCTGGAACTCACTATGTAGCCCAGGATGATTTTAAACTCACAGTGATCCTCCTGCCTTAGTCTCCCGAGTGCTGGGATTACAGGTGTGCACCACCATGCCTGGCTAATCAATATTTATTTTTTAAGAAATGTCTGGGACTGGGGATTTATCTCAGTGGTTCTGCCGCTTGCCTCACAAACACAAGGTCCTGAGTTCGATCCGCACTATCCGCCCCCCAATGACTGTCCCTTCCCTGAAGAGGCCTGCTCTCTGACATACACGTACACTCGCACCCCTCTGCTCCTGTGGTAAAGCTCAACAACTGGAGTGCCTTTGCATCCCGGGCATGGAACTGGCATCCCCTACCTGGCCTCCATGTTTCTCACCTCTTCATTTAGAAGGAGTTAATACCTTCTAGTTCCCTTAGTCTGCAGTTTGTTCATTTTTGTTTTATTGTTTGTCATGTGTTTTTCCCAATAATTCTTATTCAGGCGTGGTGACACAAACCTATAATCTCAGCAGTACTGAGTCAGGAAGATCACAAGTTAGAGCCCAGTCTTGGGAATTAAGTAACTCAATGAGACCCTGTCTCAAAATTAAGAAATTAAAAATGGGCTAGGGATATAGCTCAGTGCAAAGGCCCTAAGTTTAATCCCCAGTACTACAAAATAATTATTATTCATTTATGTCTGTGTGGGCTTTAAGCATAAAGTTAACCATTTTAAAGTGGTCTGTTTTAGAAGTCAGATTATTAAGCTCCCTAGTCTGTTGAGTCCTGGTGGGTTTAAGCTTTACACACCCAACACTTGTAGGTGCTTCCTTTTGGAAGTAAATAGAGGCTTGTCTGATCCCACCCTCCCAACCACCCTTCCATCACCTCTGCTGTCCCCCTCTATCCCACCACTTCTGAATGTGCTTCTGTCCGGGCTGCCCCTGGAACCTTCCCTTCCTGTCTCCAGCAGAGCCTGCATTGTCACCATTCTTCTCCTGTTTTCTGTTGGCTCAGTTCTCCCTGCTTTAAGACAACCGTCCCTTGTTCAGAAAGATGTTAACCATATTTGGGTATCCTTGCAGCATTCTCTTAGTTTGTGACCCTGATCCCTGGGGTGTAGCCTTCTGGTGGAGAGGGACGGTCAGCCCTCAGGCATCAGTCAGGTTGCTGAGTTGGACCAGCAGAACTCCAGTGCAGGGACTCGGTGCTTGTTCTGGTGGGATTTTGGGCTCTTTGGTTTATTGCAGAACACACTATACATTTTATAAATGACCTAGGCGGCACTCTTTCCACAGGTACATTCTGATTGACTGGCTGGTAGAAGTTGCCACCATGAAGGACTTCACAAGCCTGTGCCTTCACCTGACAGTGGAGTGTGTAGACCGGTACCTGAGGAGGAGGGTGGTGCCCCGTTACAAGCTCCAGCTGCTGGGTATTGCCTGCATGGTCATCTGCACCCGGTGAGAAGCCCGTTGATCCAGCCAGTAGGGCTGGTGTTTGAAAGTGCTGGCTCTTCTTGGAGGTCACTTGTCCTTCCTACGCTAGTGGCTAGTTCGTAAGAGCGATAAGTCTTAAGGGTCTTACCTGCCTCACAGGTGGGGATGGCAGAACTGACCCTTGGCATGGCCATTGTGCAGCACCTCATCTTGGCACATGGTCTCAGAACCCAGAGTATGAATTCAAACAGGCACAGACTAGACCACACCTCCCTTGGCTCCTGAGGGTGTTGTCCTTAAAGAGGGTCACAGTTGGCTGCCTTCTTCCTCTGTGGTCCTCAGAGTTCACAGAGAGAACCATGTCTCTTGAGGTTGAGTTTTCTTGTTTTCCTAAACCAAACATTCCTAGCTTGAGCTACTACTTCCACTAGGAGATACGTTCCAGACCCACTGTCCTTGTGTGCGAGGCCTAGAGAGTAAGAATGGGTTTGGCTGCTCTCGGCCATGATGAGAACTGCAGGTATCTATTTCTGTCTTGCCAATGTCACTGGGGTCATTTTTTATTTCAAGAGGTCATGAAGGGACCCTGGCTCCCATCTCGCTGTCTGCCGTCCACCAGTGGCTGCCCTTGTCACCATAGCTTCCAGCGTCCCCCTTGTCACGCAGTGTACTCATGTCACCATGTCAGGCCATGACAGAAACTGTAGCCCCCTTGGACGGCTATGTGCCCGCTCAAAGCGGGGTCACAGTACCCTACAGAGCAGTGAGGAGGGGCTGGGGGATTTAGCTCAGTGGTGCCGCCGCCTGCCTCACAAGTGCAAGGTCCTGAGTTCGATCCCCGGTACCAAAAAAAAAAAGAAGTGAGGAATTCAGGATCAGTGAGCAGACCCTGCCACACCCAGTCCAGAGCGCTCTTTGTGCCAGCTCTTCTGGCACCATCCCAGGTATTCTTTTCTTTTTTTCTTTTTTTTTGGTACCGGGGATCAAACTGGAGTCCTTGCACTTGCAAGGCAGGCAGCGGAACCACTGAGCTAAATCCCCGGCCCGCCTCCCAGGTAGTCTGACCAGAGATGCTGATGAACAAGGGGTTGCTGCCTTCCTTTATCTAACAGCACAGTTACATTGTTGCAGTCTCAGAACAAATTACTGGGCCACGGACAATAGATTATAACCTCTGGAAATGGCTTTAAAGATGTGCCAGTTCTGCTCTCAGAAGCCCATAATATCCCCTCTTTTGGGCATATGTGGCCTTTATGTCGGGAGGTGTAACTCCTGTCCCTTCTGTCCTGTCAAGCCAATGACAAATATGTAAACTGCAGAGAACAAACTGGGTCCTGGTCCATTCTCATTTAGGAGATTATCTTCAGGGCCTCTGGAGTAGGATGTTCCCTGATGGTTGACACTGGCAGACAATAGAGAACTGGGTGTCCGCTATCTTTTGGACAATCAAAATTCCTGACGCCGGGCATGGTGGCCCACACCTGTAATCCCAGCACTCGGGAGGCTGAGGCAGGAGGATCTCTGTGAGTTCGAGACCAGCCTGGGCTACACAGTGAGTTCCAGGTCAGCCTCAACTACATAGTGAGACCCTGTCTCAAAAAACAAAACAAGAAAAATCAAGACACAGTCTAGGAGTGCTGCTGAGTACAGCATTTGCCTAGCCATATGCCAAGTCCTGGGTTTGATCCCCAGTAGCATCAAAAGAATAAAAGAAAAAAGGCAAATCTTTGTCTCTGAGGCCATTAGGAAAACTGAATGATAGACCCTTTTGCAGAGACAGTTGTATCTGATCAGTAGCTCTTCGTCTCCTACTCTGCTTCTACCTGCAGGCTCACATTTTTCTTCTTTCCAGTACCTTCTGACCATCACTCCCCTTAATGTCTCTTATTGTCCAGAGGCAGCTGGATCCCTTGTATAGCCTTCCTTTGGCAGTGAAGCTCAGCGTCATCATGGTCTCCTCACCTTGAGGCCTCCCAGTTCCTCTCCCTGCTTTAGGAGATGGACTCAGGGCTGAGCCCCCCTCTCCACGTTGCAGGTTCATCAGTAAAGAGATCCTGACGATTCGAGAGGCCGTGTGGCTCACAGACAACACATACAAGTACGAGGACCTGGTGAGGATGATGGGAGAGATCGTCTCCGCCCTGGACGGGAAGATTCGAGTAAGCAGGGCTTTCTTTTGTCTCCCTGCTTGGGTCACAGGAGGAGTAGGACGAGCTGAAGACATCCAGCTTTCCTCCCCTGGAAGATCCTTATGGACCCCCAGGGGTCAGCTGTCTGTGCCATGCCTCGATGCCCTGAGTGAGGGCCAAGTCCCTGCTGGGCTGTCACTTGGTGTGCTCTTGATGGGAAAAAAAAAAAGAAAAAAGCCCACATCCACCTTCGCCTTTTGTCTAGGTCCCTACCGTGGTTGATTACAAAGAGGTCCTGCTGACGCTGGTCTCCGTGGCACCCAGAACTCAGCACCTGTGCAGCTTCCTCTGCGAGCTCTCCCTGCTGCACACCAGCCTGTCTGCCTATGCCCCAGCCCACTTGGCCTCTGCAGCCCTGCTTCTGGCCAGAGTGATGCATGGGCAGAGTAAGGAGTGGCCCCTCTACGGGATTGCTGGTGGCAGGGGAAGTCCTTAAAAAAGGAGAAGGGTGGCGGGATGACAAGAAATACGTGCTCTGCACATAGTGGCCTATGCCTATAATCTCAGCACATCTAGGAGGCTGAGGCAGGAGAATCATAAGTTTGAGCCCAGCCTGAGCAACTCAGTGATTTAGTAAGACCATGTCTGAAAATAAAAAAGTTTTTAAAGGACTAAGGATATATAGCTTAGTATGAAGGCCAGGGGTTCAAGCCCCAGTGTTACATGTTTTGTTTTGGTTTTTTTTTTTAAGTGCCCATCCCTTCAGAATGGACCAAAGGTAGCATAGGGTTGGGAGGTGAGATGGTTCTAGTTGAAGTGTTTCTCAAATTCTTGACAATATGCACATTCTACATGGGAGCTTGTCAAAGCCATTTTAATGGGCTGCAACCTTGAGCTCCAGGAACACAACCTGCAGGGAGTTGTCAGACAACCATTGCATTCCTGGCCTGCTTTGCTCCCCAGCACAGCCCTGGACCACTCAACTGTGGGACCTCACTGGGTTCTCCTGTGAAGACCTCATGCCCTGTGTCTTGAACCTACATAAAAAATGGTGAGTCTGAGCTACGATGATGCATGCCTTTAATCCCCCACAAATAAATAAAAGGGCTGGGGATGTAACTCAGTGCAAAGGCACTGGGTTCAGTCCCCAAAACCACCCAAAGACAGTGGTAAGTCCATAAGGAAACCCGTCGTCTGGCCATGATCTGCCAGGTAAAGGCTCAAATTCCATCCAGCCCTTTGTGTCTTCATTAACGGCTCTTGGTCAGTGCAGATCTCTCCTCGTACAGATCAGCAGGACTGCAGGCTATGTGAGTCTTGGAACACTGGGGCTGAGTCTGCGTCTGGCTGTCATTGCCTCCTCAATTCCTGCAGAACTTTGCTCACAACTCGCTTCTCCCAATTCTCAGCTCCCCTCACTCCCTGTGCCCTCCTCCCTCCAAGTCCTGCAGCTTCCTCCTCCAGGACACCTCAGTCTGGTTCTCTCGTCCCCTGCCCCCATCCTGAGAGTCCAAGTCGTTCTGGCTTTCTGTTGTTCCCAGTTTCTCCTCCAAGGAGATTTAACCACTTCCAGGTCCAGACCACATCTAAACCTTGACCTCTCCAGCCCAGATCATTTTGCTAGTGTTTCTAAGCCGACTGCCCTCTCCTTTGGTTGGGAATTCCCCTTCAGGTTGCATTTGTCAGTTGGTGTTTGAGGCCCAGTCATACCAGCACAAGCCAGGACCAGTTTGTTTCTGTTTTTCCTTCATCTCTGCAGCCTAGCAGCTTCTACATCTGATATACTTTACACATGCGCACATTGAGATCTTGGTCACTCCTGCTGCCTCCTGGAATCGGAGGGAATCAGAGCATCCCTCCTGCTTATGTCAACCCAGAGCCTTGCTCTGCAGTTTCTAGAATAAGATCAAACCCTCCAGAACAGCCCCCATTCTTGACCAGTTCTTCTCTCCACCCATCCTGTTTTCTCCCACGTCACTGTTCTCTACCTGTGGGTACTGGTTACCATTTCCTGGGGTTGGTATGTGCTTTTGCCCACCATTTTCTTCTGCAGAGTCCAGATCCCAGGGTGACAGCAGAAGGGTCAATGTATTTGACCCCCATCTTTGATCATTCTAGGAGCACAAACTGTCACCAGATACTGGACAACAAAAGTTGTTCCTGAAGCTGGGCGTGGTGGCGCATGCCTGTAATCCCAGCACTCGGGAGGCTGAGGCAGGAGGATCGCTGTGAGTTCGAGACCAGCCTGGGCTACATAGTGAGTTCCAGGTCAGTTTCAACTACATAGTGAGACCCTGTCTCAAAAAAAAAAAAAAAGGTTGTTACTGAGGTGTGTTAATTTTTTGTGTTGTTTTTATGTGTAGTTAGATTGGTATGTTAATCAGCTTTTTTGTCTCTATGACAAAATACCTGAGAATAACAACTAGAGAACAAAAGGTTTATTATAGCTCATAGCTTCAGGGTTCTTTGTGTCTAAAACAGAGACTTCATGGTGGAAGGGCGTGGGGAAGAAAGCTGCTCACTTCAAGGTAGTCAGAAAAAGAGTGAGGACCTGTGTGAGAGGGCGTCTTCTGTCCACTTTTGACACTCGGGGTCCCCAGGCCCACGTGCAGGGTGGGCTCCTCCCTCATGCCAATCCTTGAAAACATACTCAGACATAACCAAAAGTGGGCTTTCTAATTTCCTGTTTCTCTGTCCAATTAAGTTGACATTCAAGCCCAGGATTTAGCTCAGTGGTGCTGCCACCTGCCTTGCAAGCTCAGGGTCCCAAGTTCGATCCCTATGCTGGAAAAAAAAAACTAACGTTCAAGATTAACCATCACAATTCAAAACTTTTATTTCTAAACTAAGGTGGGGTTTTGTTTGGCTTTTGAGACAGGGTCTCATTGTGTAGTTAAGACTGACCTGGAACTCACTATGTAGCCCAGGCTGGTGTTGAACTCACAGTGATCCTCCTGCCTCAGCATCCTGAGTGCTGGGATTACAGATATGTGCCACC
>NW_022900946.1:20833704-20850727 GCF_012274545.1 Fukomys damarensis | reverse complement strand
ACACCCACACAGTCAAAACCCCTGGCCCCCCCTTTTTTTTTTAATGGCCAAATAAAATTCCACTGTGTGGCTAGACCACGTTTTGTTTATCCACTCAGCCACTGATGGACACGTGGGCTGTTTCCGCCTTCTGGCTATTATGAATAGTGCTGCTGTCCATGGTCTGGTGTGAGTTTCTGTGTGGACATGTGTTTTCATTTCTCTCAGGTGTAAATTCTAGGAGTGGGATGGCTAGGTCATATGGAAACTATGTTTAATTGCTTGATGAGCCGCCGGGCTATTTTCCAGAGAGACTACACCATTTTGCGACCTGATCATCGGGCTGGTTTTGAAAGCTTGTTGTTCGCTCCACTTGAGGGAGCAAACTGAAATGGGGGGGGGGTTCACACATCCACCTGTGTGTTTCCAGCTTCCATGACGATGCCCCCAAGGACTACCGGCAAGTGTCCCTGACCGCTGTGAAGCAGCGATTCGAGGACAAGCGGTACGAAGAACCCAACCAAGAGGAGGTGAGGTGCCTTCTCCTGTGCTGTCACATAGGTGTCTGCCGGGTATGCGGCGTGGGGACTGGGGCTCTTCAGCCTCCCTCACGGCGCTCTTTTCCCTTGCTGACTCTGGCTTCCCCAGGTACTGAGCTACAGCCAGTTGTGTACAGCGTTGGGAGTGAAAGAGAGCCCCGAGCCTGTATCTTTCCCCAGCTCGGGGGAGATCTGCCCCTTCCTCAGCTCTCCCTCTGGGAGGAGAACAAAGCGGTGAGTCCCCCCAGGGCTACCCCATGGCCGTGTAGGGTGGTGCTGCTGGCTTCTGCAGGCAAGGCCTAAATTCCCTCACGGACACCTTCTGTCTGAGCTCCACACAGGGTGAACCTGCACTTGAACCCAGGCAGTCTCCTTGGATGTGTTCTTGAGCTTCACTGCCTTCAGCTCTCTTTTTTCAGAGGTGGCTGCCTCTCTTGCTTTATCCTGGCTCCCTTTTGGGGGAAAATGGTTCTGAGCACAGCTGATCCTGCACTTGGGCTCTGACCTTGCCTGTGTCGTCCTGAGGCACTTTCCTCTATGCACGTTGCTATCGCTCCCGGCACTTGGGTTATAACCTGATTAGCATTCTCATCATTTCCCTCCTTCCCCTGTGTCCTCCCTCTTGGTCTGCATGTACTCCTTTTTACTCCTATCTCTTTCTCTCTCTTGTTTTGTGACAGCCTCACTATGTAGTTCAGATTGGCCTTGGACTTGCTATGTAGCCCAGGCTGAGCTCAAACTCATGGTGATCCTCCTGCCTCAGCCTCCCACTCCCATCTCTCTTATCGCTGCTCTCACTGTATTTCCTGGAATAACCTCCCCTCCCCATATTACCCATGTGAAGAACTCCTGTTGATTCTGCAAGGCCCAGATGAATAGGACCTTCTCTGCTGCTGGCTCTGCCTCTATAACTCCTAGCATTCTCTGTATCCCTAGCTTCCTGAGAGGAGGCACTGGGTAGTTGAGTCATCCCTGTCACATCACAGGGCCAGGCAGGACTACCCCCAGGAGTGTGTGGGGAGTAGGCCCGTGGTCACAGCCCCCTTGAACTACAGGGGAGCTCCAAAGAAGCAGCGGATACAGAAGGAGCCTAAGCCATCCCTATGCACTGCCCCAAAGCATTGCCACTGTGCTGAATGTGAGTGACCTGGGACCACCTGAGAAGGTCACCATTTTTCAACCTACTCTGTTCATGACAATCTGACTATCCACGGATGGAGTCACCCACAGGGAAAGTCCAGACAGACATATATTTGTGCACTGGGAGGTGGAATTCCTGGTCCCTCCCCCACACCCAGTCTGTTAAACTTGCTTCCCAGCAGCCCCCATAGCCTTGTCGGTTGTCTGAAAGGGATCCTCAGGTTATACAGAGGTAACTTTGTCTATTCCCTGAGCTCAGGAAGCAGAAACTCAGCAGGTACGGTGTCTTCTCCTAAGCTCCAGCTTCAGGCCTGACCCCAGGTGGGCAGAAGTGCCCGCACTCCCTGGGGACAGCCCCATCTCTGCCTGCATCTTCTGTAACCAGCACCCTGGAGGATGGCTGGCCCAGGGTCCTGCAGCTGATCGGGCCAGGGTTGACACCTAGACAGGCCCTGCCCTCGAGGTTCACACTGGTTCTAGCCACCTAGCATCCCTGGCTGGCATCTGTCTGGTTTTGGCCCTCAGTGTGGTTCTAGCCTCACTGGCATTCTGTACCCAGCACATCCTTCCAGAGCACACAGGCCAGCAGTGAACAGGTGTTGAAGCTGGTGCATGACTAGAGCTTCCTGGCTTTGCTTATCTCGCAGGAAGCGAGAGAACAGCCTCCAGGAGGACCGAGGCAGCTTTGTCACCACACCTACTGCTGAGCTGTCCAGCCAGGAAGAGACACTGCTGGGCAGCTTCCTAGACTGGAGCCTGGACTGCTGCTCTGGTTACGAGGGTGACCAGGAGAGTGAGGGCGAGAAGGAGGGTGACGGTGAGTGTGTAGCAGAGGGATGTTGCCCTCCACTGAGGGCCTCCTACACTCAGCGGTTGAGGGTTGGTACCATACCCTCACCTAGGAGAGCTTGTTCCATCCCAGAGGTGTGAGTGTAGACCCCCTAGACATGGGCTCAGGGTGGCATAGGGGTTACCCCACAGGGTCGGAGGTTTAGGCACATGTGGGTCTGCTCCAACTGGGTCTGTGTTAGTGGAAGGCCCTCGGGACTGGAAGGGACAGGGACCCTATCTGGGATTCCTGAGTAGAGCTTTCTAGAGGACTGTTGAGATGTACCCCCATAGTATACATAACCCTCCTCCCCACCCCCAATAGGCTGAAGGAGGTCCTGTCCCCAGCATCCTAAAAACCTCTAGCTTGGGCAGACTTTTTAGCCCTTTCCAGTCGCCTAACTTTGTGTCCACTTGGGGGGCTGAGTAAGTTAGCCAGTTGCCCTCAGAGTTTTAGGGTGGCAGCCCTCCTACCTTGAGAGGAGCATGTCACCCACAGTTTTCAACTGAGCGATATAAGGGACTACAGCCAGGTAGGAGATGCTTTATCAGACACAGGATGCTGTAAACTGTCCTGCCTGTGAGCCGAAGTTTGAACTGCCCAGGTCCTGACTGGGCAGAGAGGGTTACACCTCTGATGCTCAGGCTATGGCATGACCTCCCCTATCCCAACATTTCCTACAGTGACAGCTCCCAGTGGTGTCCTCGATGTCACTGTGGTCTACCTAAACCCAGAACAGCACTGCTGCCAGGAATCAAGTGACGAAGAAGCCTGCCCAGAGGACAAGGGACACCAGATGCCAGGCACTCAGACACCTCCAACTCCAGGGCTGAGGCCCCTTCTCTGCAGGAGGAAGCCCAGCAAGGACATCACGACCTCAGGGTACTCCTCTGTCAGTAGCACAAGTCCTACAAGCTCTGTGGATGGCGGCTCAGGGGACCCTTCTCAATCTACCTCAGTGTTGTCCCTGGGCAGCAACCCAAACACACCTCCCTGCCACCATCAGGCCAAGAAGTCATGTTTACAGTGTCGTCCCCCGAACCCCCTAGAGAGTACTCTTCCCCAGCAACAAGTGAAACGGCAAAATCTATCCACTCATAGTGATGAGGACATGAACTTGGGCTTCCTGAAGTTGTGAGTGTGTAGTGTCTGTTGCAGTGATTGTTTACTGAGGAAGGCTGCTCTTCTGCTGAGAGAGCTGGGGGTTTGGCAGGTGGAGGCTGTAGATCTGGGGGCAGTTCCAGGGAGCAGAGGGGTAACTTGTGGGTATCAAGTTTTTCTCTCTAGGAGATTCCTACCTAGACAGGCCCTCAGAATGTCAAATCAGTGTTTAAAACTCAACTCCTCTTTGGAAAACTTAGCCTCTTAGCAGTCATACCATGCCATGTGAAGCCCACCTCTGTACCTCCTGTGTCCCACTGTCTGGAAAATTAAACCCATATTTGTCCTGCTCTTAGCCCCACTGAGCTCCATTCCAGGAGCTGGCAGCTTTCATACAGAGAACACATGTGGCCTAGGTATCCTGGCGCAGCTTGAGTCCCTGGCTGGCATCTGTCTGGTTTTGGCCCTCAGTGGGTGCTCACTGCTGTTCCCCTTAACCACCATGGCCTGAACCAGATATCCACTCCCTTCCAGGCCCTTCCAGGGCCCATGGTGAAGGGCCCTGTGTCCCTACACGTCTGTGTGGGCTGTGCCCTGAACACCAGGTGCAGGGACTATACTTCCTCCCTCTGGAGTGTTTGTGTCCCCGTGATGTCCATGTGAACATTTCTCTTTGCACTAAATTTATGGGCCATTTTCCCCTTTATTTCTAGACTTATTTCTTCCAAGATAAAAACAAAGTTAACATTTAAAATAGAGGCTATTAAAAAACAAGACGAGGGGCTGGGGATTTAGCTCAGTGGTTTCGCTGCTTGCCTTGCAAACACAAGGGCCAGAGTTTGATCCCTAATACCAAAAAAAAAAAGAAAAAAAACCACAAGACATTGCTAACATTATTTAGGCTCAACTGAAAAACGAAAATGTGACTCCATGCTATCCTGGTGCTTTTCTTTTACTTATTTGTTTGGGGTATTTTGTTTTTGTTTCTTTGTTTTTTGCAGTACTGGAATTGAACCCAGGGCCTCCACACTGAGCTATGTCCTCAACTTTTAAAATATTTTATTTTGAGAAAGTCTCACTACGTTGCTCAGACTGGGCTCGAACTTGTGATCCTCCTGTGTCAGCCTCCCAGAGTGTTGGGACTACAAGTATGCACCACCTCAACCGCTAATCTCAGCACTTTTTATGCATAAAGATTTTCCCAGAGGTTAGCCAGAAAAAAAATTCGGGTCATCTGTAATATCTGAGGTGAACAAAAGGCAAAAGAACAGCCAGAGGGTTAGCCTTTGTCTAATCCCAACTGTGGATCTGCTGTGGATTCTATGGGGGGAAAAAAACATTACCTTACCTTCCCTGTCTTGCTGGCCACCAAGACAGCTCTCTGCCTCAAAAGTGACAGGGCTGGGATGTAGCCCAGTGGTAGAGCACTAGCCTATCATGCGTGAACCCCTGGGCTTGTGATACTTAACAGGAAGCAGCCCAAACTGCCTGGGGAGTCTGCTGAAGGCCAACCGCTGACCGCTCTGCTAGGGTACACTCGCGCCTCCTCTCCAGTGTAACAACCACTTGGCCAGGAGTGTCCCCACCCACATGCTTTGGAACCAGAAATACAGAGAAGGGGGGAAATTGACTCGGTGTTCACTTTGCTATGTGCTCATGTGTATGTGGATATCCCCGTGGCAGCTGTCTTTGCTACTGTAAGAATTCGAACCATGGCTGGGGCATGGTGGGGATGAGACCCCAAGTACTGGAAATATAGAATTGTCCTGTCAGCGTTATGCCCCTGGGTGTGTGTGAGCCTGTTCCTACCTCACAGGGGTGTTGTGAGGATTAAATGTAATGACAGTGGTACGTGAGTGATAGCTCCTCACTTCATTGTCTCGACTCTTGGTTGTGGTCCTCCCCCATCAAGATCTCCACCCCAGGTGGACTCGGCCTGCACCTGAAGAAGGAAAGCGTTCCAGGGACACCTGGGAGCACCTGATTCTTCTTTAGGGTCTCCTTGCTGCTCCCGAGTTTGAAGCTTTCCCCTGCGCTCCTACTTTACAGGTGCTACCTGGGTCCCAGCCCCCTTCCCTTTCCCTGCCAGGCACCCTCAGGTCTCTAACCCCTCCACCCTGCCCCCAGCCAAGGTTGGTCATCCAGTTCCCACATGAGATTTCTCGGCCTCCAGGGGTTTTATAATTCATTGTTTATTTCCGTTATCTCAATTCTCCTGGACCTACCGTCCTCACTTATAGCAGCTTTTCTATCCGAAGTCCTGCAGTTGTCCCCTGAGAGGCCTAGGTTTCATTCCGTCGTGGACACAGCCCAGACCTTCCTTAGAAGTAATACTTGCCCACGGCCCCACCTAGAACACTCCTGACACGCTGCTACCCTTCCTGTTGGGTCTGCACATCCCACTTTGAGCCATTTTGCCACGCTCATTGTTCATGTGCGCCTGCTGTGGATCTGAATTTCATGCCTCTCTATCCTTGTGCCTGACACTTTCCTGGATGTCACACCTCGTGCTATTTCCAAAAAATGAATTATTCTTGTCTCTTGTTCCGAATCCCAACGCACATCAGTCTTACCAGTGCAGGGTGGCCCTGGATTCAGCAGGACAGCTCATCCCTCTAGGGTGCCTTCGACAAGGATAGATTAAGACAAGGCTAACGATTAAAGGTGCTTTGCAAGACGAGTGCCAGAGTGATGCCATCACGTATCCGGTAATCCAAACCTGAAGCCTGAGGTCTTCCTTGCTGATGCTTATTCCAGCTCCCTGGCGGGAGTCTGTGGTGGGCGGGGCTGAGTGCTGGCCTCAGGATTGGGTGGCCTACCCGGAAGGGGCAGTCTCCTATGCGGAAGGGGCGAAACTAGCGGCTGCAAAGATCCCGGAGCTGGAGAGGCCGTCATGCTGCGAGGCGACAGTGGCCGTCGGTAAGTTCCGAGCGGTGGGAGGGGACGGGGCGGGAGGGCGCGCAGTTCAAGGCCTGATCCCAGCCTAGCTGCTGAGCCGTCCGTGTATTCCCCCAGGCTGGTAGCTGAGCTTCAGGGCGCACTGGACGCCTGTGCAGAGCGACAGCGACAGCTTGAACGAAGCCTACGCGTTTCCCGGAGGCTGCTGCAGGCCTGGTATGTGGACCCAGGGCCCCCTGGCCAGGCCTCCCTTGTATCCTCGAAATCTTGCGAAGCCTCAGGGATTGGGAGGCTAGGTCCATCCACCCACTTCCGTGATGCTGGATGTCAGTGCCATCCGGGTTACCCTGCAGGCTCGAAAGCTTGTGGGGTTGCTGTAGGATGGGGTCTGTTTGGACCATGGCTGCCCTGTTTTTGCAGGGAACCAGCTGGGACTTCAGCTCTGGAGCCACCTCCTGGGTCAGGAACGAAGGAAGAGGACCCTTCTCCAGGTAAACCACCCGCCTTTTTCAAGCTGCTGCCCTTGGTCTCTTGCGTGCAATATGCTAAGCGACCCATTCTGGGACAATGGGAAGGAACCCCTGCAAAATTCTTGGCTTTCACAGCATGCACACCAAGCCCCCAAGACTTCAAGGAGCTGGAGCTTCTGACCCAGGCACTGGAGAAAGCTGTACAGGTGCGGAAAGGTGTCTCTAAGACTGGGAAAAAAACCAGAATGTCCAGCCTGCAATCTGGGACTGTTGCTGCGTCTCCAGGCACCACTGCCTCTGCTCTGCCCCAGGCCTCAAGTCAGGCTGGCCACTGTTCTTCAAGGACAAGACCCACCAAGGGCATTCATCAGACTGTGGTGCCTGCCAAGGACCACCCAGAGCACAGGCTTCTGTCGGTGAGAGACAGGCCTCATGCCGTGCACATACGAGCTCGAGGGACCAGGCTTGAACCAAGCCACGGGGAACAAATGACCCCATCAGCTTCTCCTCATGCAGCAGAAACCTTCACACTCAAGGAGAAGGGGTAGGTTTCCCTGACACTCACTGGAGAAATTTCTCTTTAACTGCTTAGACCCAGCCAACAGCAGGAGTGTGGAGCTTGGGGTACAGAGAGGGCAGGACATTGAACCGGATGTGCCAGAGCTAGGTACCACATTCTGCTGCTGGCTGAATGGAGCAGATGGCTTGGATGGTAACAGGTTTGACATACTAGAGCCTGACTTGCCCTGTTCCGACCAGCTACTCCTTTACCCACCCAGCTCAGAGGCTCCAGATGGGCTCTGGAGCACTTGGGCTGTATTCATTGTTACTTTGTTTTGTTTTGGTTTTTGAGACAGGGTCTCACTGTGCAGTTCACGCTGGCCTTGAACTGTATAGCCCAGGGTGGCCTTGAACTCACAAGTGATCTTCCTGTCTCAGCCTCCCAAGTGCTGGAATTATAGGCGTGCACCCCCATGCCAAGCTATAGTGTCCTCTCTTCTCTCTGCCAGGGCAGTACTGGGATGGGCCAACTCTCACGCCACTCTAGAAGCCCCTTCCAAGAGTGCTTGTAGTGGCACCTACTTGTAATCCCAGAATTTAGGGCGCCTGAAGCAGAAGGATTGAAAGTTTAGGCCTCGCCTGAGCAACTTATCAATTTAATCAGACCCTGTCTCAAAATAAAATATAAAAAGGGCTGGGGATACAGTTCAGTGCAAAGGCCCTGGGTTCAATCCCCAGGACCACAAAGGGTCAGGGGATGAGACTGAGGAGAGAGTAAAGACCCTCCAATGAGATATGAGCAAGAAACAGGTCTGGCAGTACCTACAGTGAGACAAGGCTACTCTGAACGTTGGCTTCTCTGATAGGACTCTGCTGCAACTGCCCTTGGCTTTCAGGAAGGCGGCTTCCCGGAATTCCTGGTAAGGCTGGGTGGAGACAGAAGGACATAGGGAAAATGTCACCAGCTCAGAGACATACAGGCAAAACTATGTAGTAGGTCCCTTTGTTTCTTTGCTGGCATTGTCATTGTTCAGTCTGTCCAGCTAGGGCTGCAGTTGCCTCAGGTTCAGGGGGCTTTGAGACCCCCAGCTTAACCACTCACAAGCTGTGAGACCTGAACATGACACTTACTGTTCCCAAAGTCCGGTCTGTCTTCCCTCTGGAGACAACAGTAGGCTCAGCTTCACAGAGGTACGGGCCATGGAAGGTTAAGGTGGTGCCTTTCAGGTGTTTGCGCTATGCCTAGTACAGAGCAAACATATAGATCTCTTGCCAGTCACAGTACCTACTCACTGCCAGTTCCTTTACCCTTGAATTTTGTTTTAGTATTCTCCCCCCACCCCATTGGGTCTTATGCATGTTAGACAAGCACCACTGAGCTCCACCCCTGTCCTCTTAGTATTTCCTCACCTGGCTCTGTCCCTTTATCCCCTTGTCATGGTCATTGTCCTTTAAGTTCCCCAGTGCCCCTTGAGGCCCCTGCTGGCATTCAGCTGACCCATGTACCCAGCCTGGGGCCCCTGCTCTGCTCCTCACCTTCCTCCCAGTGCCCAGCCCATCTGACCGGAATGATTGTGCCTCTCTTTGCTTCCTGGGGTGCCCTGGTGTGTATCCCAGCCTGTGGACCCAGCTCAACTCCACACAAACCAGTGACGCCACAGATGCCACCAGTGCTGCCAAAACCCGATTCCTCCAGAAAATGCAGATGGCTGTATCCTTGCTGGGACTATGGGAACCTGGTGGCTCCCTATTCTCAGGAACAGCCCCAGGAGGCTCCTCTGTGGAATGGCCATGGGATTTCTCCAGACCCCATCCTTGGTGGGAGTGTGGGGTCTGGCCATGGAAGAGTTTCCTTGACCCATATCCAGTCAAGCACATCCAGCTCCAGGTTCAGTGCCGTGGAGGTAGAGATGGAGGTCCAGTGCCTGCAGAAAGCCTGTGCACTGCTGAGACTACGAATGGAAGAAGAGCTCTCAGCAGGTTAGCAGCCTAGACTGGAGCCTGGGAAGGGGGTCTGCAAGGCAGATTCCAGGACCAGCTTGGATGCAGCCTGCCTTCCCTGTTGTGTAGCCCCTGTAGACTGGATGCAGGAGTACCGATGCCTGCTCACTCTGGAAGGGCTGCAGGCCATGGTTGAGCAGTGTCTCCATAAGCTTCAGGAACTGCGTGCAGGTGAGGCCCCATCCCTGTACCAAGGTCTGGACCAGAGTCAGGGCACTTTAGCCCCACCCTCCCCTAACCTGGTACACACAGTGTCCTGGGTTGTCACCAATTGTCCTTGGTACCAGCCAGCCATCCTTACCTGGATAGAACAGCCCCCTTACCCTTCTGAAAGACAGATCCTCACCAAACTGAGCAGTTTATTTATTCAGGTATTAAAGGGTAACTGTGAGCAACAGAGCTGGTTTTCTCCTTTGCTGCTGCCCCCCCATACTGGGCATTGAATCCAGGGCCTTTGGCATGCTAGGTAAATACTCTACCACTGAGCTATGTCCCCAACCTGATTTTTTTTCAGCCTTATTTATTTTAATCTGATTGAGGATCTTGCTAAATTGCCTAGGCTGGCCTCAAACCTACAATCCTCCTGCCTCAGTTTTTGGAGAAGCTGGCTTTACAGTTGGGTACCACCATGCCCAGCTCCTTTGCATCTTTAACTGCTTCTAGTTTTAAGAGTGAAGATCTACCATCTGTCAAAAACAAAGTCTAGACTCAAGAAAGTCATAAGCACAGTAAAGAAACCGGGGGTTGGGGGCTGGAGTTTTAGCTCAGTGGCACTGTACCTGCCTCACAAGTGCAAGGTCCTGAGTTCAATCCCCAGTACCAAGGGGTGGGGGGGACAAAGAGACACTCAGGTACCAGGTGTGATGGCACACACCTGTAATCCCAGCACCTAGGAAACTGAAGGGAGGAGGAGGATGGTAAATTTGAAGCTAACCTGGGCTTCTTAGCTCAAGGTCGGCCTGGATTATATAGCAAGGCCCTGTCTGCAAAAACAAAAAAGAAACCTAGGAGGTAAAGGGAGACTCCACAAGGTCTGTCCCAACAACACCAAGCCCAGACTGGCCCACCACACTGCCACACACTAGGCCGTTCTGAAAGCCCAGATTTTCACCCTTTAAAAGGCTAACAAGCTAGATTTGGTGATATACTGCTGTAATCCCAGCCATGCAGAAGGCTGAAAGAGGAAATCAGAAGTTTGAGGCCAGCCTGGGCAGCCTAGCTAGACCTTATACCCAAATAAAGTAAAAAGGAAATAAGTTGGGCATAGTGTTACCTATAATCCCAGCATCCAACCCAGGAGATTGAGGCAAGAGGGCCTCAGGTTCAGAGCCCACTTGGGCTCCATAGTGTAGTGTGTTCAAGACAAGCCTGGACTACCTACAGAGACTGTCTCAAAAAAGAGGGATGTGTAGGTCTGGGGATGTAGCTCAGTGGCACCACACCTACCTGGCAAGCACAAGATCCTGAGTTCAATCCCTGGAACCGGAAATAAAAGGGGGGGAGGATGTGGAGGCGTTGGGAATGTAGCTCAGTGCTCTCTAGGTTCAGTCTCTAGTATATCAAAAGAAAGAGCCAGGTGAGCTAGTGGAGAGGAGCGAGTACCTGGAAAGGCAAGCTTGGGACCATGGGGTGGCAAGCCTCTCAGGGGGATCCCCTCTCATGACCAAAATGGTGTGGGAACCTGGGTGTGGCTGGCTGCCTCCCCATAAGGCTGTGTCCTCTGGTCCTTACAGCTCAGACAGAACAGTTGCCAGGACCTTGTCTCATAGGGAGGCCTCTTCGGGCCTCATTGCCCTGTGGCAGTCGAGTGTGCACTTCCTGGGGTCCCCAGCTCCTTCTCTACTCCAGCACCCAAGAGCTGCAGACCTTGGCGACCCTCAGGCTGCGGGTGGCCATGCTGGAGCAGCAGGTCCACCTGGAAAAGGTACTTGCAGAGCAGAAGGTGAGAGGATGTGCACAGGCCACCTGGGGAGCCAATGCCATGCAAAGGGCTGGCACTAATGCCCCACAAAGGCCCATTCAAGGAAAGGAAACCCTGGGTGAGGTGGTCACTGGGCTCCTCTCCTAGGACCCACTGGGATAACAGTCTTCCCAGCCTGCCTGTGAGCTGGGAAGGTCCCAGATGGATGCATGCCCTGGATGCTCAGTGCCTTAGGAGGAGGGAAGGCTGTACCATGGAAATTTGTCCCAGGACTTCCCACCTGTTGGAGCCTTGGGCTACCAGCTGGAACAGGGCCCATTACAACCATAGCATTACACTTCTCCCAGGTCCTGATGGCTGAACTCCTCCCCATGGTGAGCACCCAGGAGCCACGGGGTCCAGCCTGGCTGGCGCTGTGCCGGGCTGCCCACAGCCTGCTCTGCGAGGGAGGTGAACGCTTCCTTACAATCCTGCAAGAAGACCCTGCTGACTGAGCCTGCAACCCAGGCCTTGGCACCTGGGGCAAGAAAGCCTTTCAGAAGAGTCCCCTCCTCCTGACTGGCGTAAAGTAAACTGAGATTGTGGAGAATTTCCCTGGTTTGGTTGATCCAGGGACCTGTACCTCACTCTGTGTCCAAGGTGGAGTGAGTGGGCTGCCCTGTCTGTTCTCACTATGGCCAAACCTGCTGGTCAGGACTCAGCTTTCTGCCTTCCTGGGGCCCAGATGCCTAGGGTGGGGGACCCTTTTTCTGTCTCTATTTTCTCACTGTAGATCTAAGAGCTACTATACTAAAATTACTACTTGAGGAATTATATCTATCTAAATCATACCAAAGTAGAATTTGATAGAGAATCCTTTATAGTTTTTATTTCTTTTTGCTTTTTTGAGACAAGGGTTTCGCTATGTAGTTGAGACTGACCTGGAACTCACTGTGTAGCCCAGGCTGGTCTCGAACTCACAGCAATCCTCCTGCCTCAGCCTCCCAAGTGCTGGTATTACAGGCCTGCACCACCACTCCCGGCAGTTTTTATTTCTTTATAGTCTTATTAATCAAGAATGTGTCAAGTTGGACATGCCACATACCTGTAATCCTAGCACCTAGGAGATGAGGCAGTCCCAAGGCCAACCTAGACTACACAGTGAGACCCTGTCTTAAAAGAAAAAATATTGTATGAAGTAAATTTATCAGGAATATGAATCTCTTTTCATAAGGGAAGGGGCAAGGATACTTGACGTGGGCATTTGCTTCGGCATATCTGAAGCCCCCTCTTCTAAGTGCCTCGTTCTTTCCCTACTGACTCCTCATGCCTTGTGCCTAGCGCCTCCTGACACCAGTTCTGTGGCAGATAACGTGGCTGCCCACTGAAGCCTCTTTCAGCGGAAATGCCATTTGCCCCTCCCACTCCACTGTCACCTCCTCTGAGACTTCCCCATCCGCTGTGAAAGGAATCACCACCAGCCCTGGAAGGCAATAAAGAGCAGGAGTCAGGGTTGCAGCCCCAGGCTTGGATTTACATCATGTCTTGTTTCTTACTGTGAGACTTTCAGCAAGATTCTTAAGGACTCTGAGCCTTAATTCCCAGGTTTGTCCCCTCCACCATCACAGAGGGAAGTGGCTGTTACCCTATGGGACTGGCGTGTGTTAGTGGCGTAATGCATCTATAGCATTGGGCTGAGTTGTGTGTTAGCCTATGGCTGGGGTGCTTAGGGTTCTTTACATGAATCTTCATTGAGCCCCAACTGCGTAGGCATTCTCTGGAGCTGGGGCACTGGCCCCGTGTGTGGACAGCTATGGAGCCTCACAGGCCAGCCAGAAAGTATCATCTGACAGAGGGCCCCGGGTTTGAGGTTTGGTAGGAAGCAGATGACAGTGCAAAGTAGAAAATGAACTACACTGGGCCTCATCCTGCAACTGTAAAATAATTGGTAAGGGTTCCTTCTTGGGGGGGGGGGGATGAAGGGTTCCTCCTGCAGCAAATTCCAAGGAATGGTGATCCAAGAAAGGACAGTCTGTGACCTTCCCCATCCTTGTAGTCTGGCACCCAGCACCCCATACCACTTATACCTTGCTGTGACCATTAGCCAGCCATCCCTCCTGGCAACTCCATTACTCCCTACAGAATTTATGCACTGGAGGACCCCATAATTCCCAGATTGAACAATTACTATACCGTGTCGGTTTCCCCAGCAGTGTGAGGGGGTGTTTGTGAGTAGTCCCCAAGTAGGATTCAGCACAAGTAAGGGTTTCCCAACAAAGCTGGAGGTGGCTGCAGCTCTCCCTGGCATCCTGGGTGGCGTCATCCAGTCCAAAGCCAATCAGCTCGGACGTGATTAGCCCAGACGCCAGCCAGGGCTGCAATGAAGGGCCACATTCCACCCCACCCTTTCAGGGCTGCCCCACTAGGCCCTGTGTCCCCAGACCCTCCCGTGGCACTGCACACTCTACCCTTGGCCATCAGCAGTGTGGGGCACTCCTGGCCTCTCTGCATGTTGCCCTTCGGCGCCCTAGACTTACTGGCCAGTGCTGCTGCCACGGCTATCACCTTTACACTGCACGGACCTCGCCCAAGACGCGGCGCTGGCGGCGCTGGGCATGGGTCTCAGATTCCTAGCCGCCTCCTTCCTGTGCTGGTGCGCACAGCAGCTGCAGCAGAAGGCTGGGTGAAACGGGCCCCTGGAGCAGAGGATGCCCTGAGCTCGGGTGCCTGGCTGTGTCCTCTACTGCACATGCAAGTTGCAGGAGCCCATTCCCTAAAACACAGCTTTCCCAAGCCCTAGGAGGTCCTGGCAGAGGGGCTAAGGGGCCTGTTCCCTGCACTGCCTGCTCATATTCTCCCTTCACTCAGAACTGCCTTTCAGCGTTTCTCTTGGCACGCAGAGCGGGTTGCCACCCCAAAGTAGACCAGGCTGAGAGCAGGGCAGGCGGGAGCCTATGCGAATAGGAGCCTCCAAGCTCAGGTCCCCACCTGGTTTGGGGTGCAGGCTGACAAACATGGGTCGGCTGTGACCGCTGTGCACTGGGGCAAGGACTGTTCACCTTCTGCACTGGGGCCCTCGTGGCATAATAGGCGCTCAATAAATGCACAAGAAGAGGACAAGTGGCTTACAAGAGTTGGGGGGGGTGGAGGGGACAATAAACCCTGGTGGCTTGGGCCCAGAGTTACCTAGTCAATAGCCCTCTATATATTCTAAGATTTCCCCACTGCTTGTACCCCTAAGCCAGCGGCTGTCACTCTGAGTCTGAGGAGTCGCAGGTGAGGGAAAAGGAGGAAAGCAGAGACTGAAAAGGTGGGTGGCATAAGAGGGACTGGGACAGGTGGCTGTCTCCACCAGAAGCAATGGGCCTCACCCATGGGCTATGGGGAAAGGTTCAACTCCCATCACACTGAGAGAGGCATCCCTGAGAACCCTGAACAGAGTATGAGCAGAGAGGAAATGTACGGAGGGGAATTTGCAGCCCCAAAGAGCTGGTGACAAGGTGGCCCTGTGGGCCCTGGCGTCCTCTGTTCCCTGCTAACTTGATCACCACCGAACTCCAGGCACCTACTTTACCCACACCAGAAACCATCAGATGTTCTGTAGACCCCAGCTCACAGCAATGCTGGGCTGAAGACAAAGCTGGCTCTGGGAACTCTGACAGTGGCTCTGAAGTCCAGGGACAGCCTGGCTTTCCTGGGAGGACTGTTGAGCTCAGTGACAGGTCTGGGCCTTTCCACTGCTCCCAAATGATGGACCTCAGCCCCTATGTGCCCACCATGGATCCTTATATCTTTTATTTTTTTTTTTTTTTTTTTTTTTTTTTGTACCACGATTGAACTCGGGTCCTTGCGCTTGCAAGGCAGGCCACCAAACCGCTGAGCTGAATTCCCAGCCCGAGGGATCCTTATATCTTATATGGGGTTTGGGGATAGAGGTCTGGAAGGAAGAGGATGACTGGAATGGTACTGATTTTGAATGTGACCTTTCCCAGAGGAGAGTATAAACCCACAACAGCTTATTGTTTGTTTGTTTTGTCAGGGTTTTGCCTGGTAATTCAGGCTGGTCTTGAACTCACTGTGTAGCCCAGGCTGGCCTCAAACTCACAGCAGTTCTCCTACCTCAGCTTTTTGAGTGCTAGGATTACAGATGTATGCCACCATGCATGACTACACAAGTTTATGGTAAGGGACACATTTTCACTCATTTTATTGGGAAATGGAAGAGCAGTTGTGGCTACTAAACATGAACAAACTGGCCAGTAGCCCCACTAGAACTCCAGGCTCATTCCCATCCCCATCTTTGCATGTGTAGATGTCAGGCCCAAGAAAGTGCTAGGGTTAGGGGAGTCAATTTGTCCAAGAGGCAAGCTGGGAGCCCAGCACCCTACCAGGCCTTCCTACTTCCTCTGCCCCTTTGGCTTGCCCTGGAAGGCTCCAGTGTCCTCTTTTCTTCTTCAAATAGCACAACACTTCTGATTCTCTTCCTCTTTCTGTTGGTCTTTATAGCAACTCTGGCCTGGCCTAGGTTGGCAACTGTGCCTATGGAGCCATGCCTGTGTGGCCTCCTTCACTGGCTAACTGCAAGGCCTGGCCTGGAGTCAGCCTTCCTTCCAAAATTGTGGGAATTCATGCATCATGTCTGCTCTGGAGGTGTGAGGTATAGAGGGGGTTCCCTCCCCCCTCTACATAGAGCCAGCTCTCAACACTTCTTGAGACATTTGTCTCCTCTGACAAGGACGTAAAGGTGGCAGGGAAGGGAGTTTCTCTGCCCAGAATGATCCCTGGTACCTGTCGGCAAAACCACTCAGCTTGGTTTCTGCCTGTGTCCCTGCCCAGTCCCTCCACATGGGTCATACCTCACCTTCTACCCTTCCACAGAGGCCCTCAAGAGCTGACCAAACTCTAAACCCCAAGAAGCCACCTAGTAGGCGTTTCGCCCTCCCAGAGCACTCATTTCCTGTCAGCTCCCACTTCTGGGCCCATAATGATGAGAAAATCAGACATTCTGAAATTTAGGGATGCTTTGACACAAAAATTTGGCTTTATCCAGCTGAGCTCAGATCAGCCCTAGTGGATGCCCTAGGGGATTTCCTAGTTTGGATCTGATTTCTACATGTGCTAATCAGATCCTTCAAGCAGCTCCACAGAGCAAGCTGAACCACATTTAATGGGGAAACTAAGGAACCCAAGCTACATAGCCAGAAATTGGTGCAGTTTGGGTTCAAAATCAGACCTGACCCAAACCCTAGATTCTTTCTAGGACAGCAGACTGCAGTTTTGGGGACAAGACCTTAGTCTTACTAGCCCTACTTAGCTTCCCCACCCATGGGACACCCAGAGCTCAACAGTCAGACCTAAGCCCCTCCCTGTGTGATTGGCCTCAGTGAAGCAGTGGCCCAGAGCCCCAGCGCACCACTGTCACACAACCTCAAAAGCAGCCAAGGCCTGGGACCCTGCTGGGTGGTCCCCTATGGGCTGCAGGGCTGCCCCCTCCAGACCCTCCGCCAACGCATTCCACGATCCCAGGCCCCTCCCCCGGCTCAAGGGCCTCGCAGCCCCCTCCCCCGCTGGCCCAGCCTATGTCTGAATCTGCTTCTGATTCCCGCTGTGCAGACGAGGACCCCTCCCCTTCCCTCCCTCCCTCCCTTCTTCCCGGCGGGAGCAG
>NW_022900946.1:20833189-20833498 GCF_012274545.1 Fukomys damarensis | reverse complement strand
CTGTCAACGCTCCAGGCCCAGCGGGAGGACTCGCCATCTCCACTGCCGCGCTCCCGGCCAGGAAGGGTCTGCCGCCGATCCCACCCCTGGGCTGGGGCCGGGGCCGCCTAGGGCCTCTGCTTGCACCCACTACGGGCCCAGCGGGCAAAGTTTAGGACCAGCTATTGCTCCCCTAAGGCAGAATTGCTAGGCCCTGGCCGGCTGGCTGACCCCCAGAGCTCCGGCCATGCCCAGCTGGCCCTCGGTGCTGCTGCTGGCCTCGGGCACGCTCTCGGTGGCGATGAACCCAGGGCCACTGGCGCCCGCTGA
>NW_022900946.1:20831121-20832951 GCF_012274545.1 Fukomys damarensis | reverse complement strand
AGGGCCTGCGACGCCTCAGATCCGCGGCGGGCACATCCTGCTGCTCTCCTGACAATGGCTGGAGGCTCGGCCAGCTCTGTGTGTTGGCGCTCTGACATGCAGTACCAGGTGCCCCTCAATGTGACTCTCATGGTGCCCCTGGGCAAGGCTTTTGAATTGGTCTTCGTGAGCCTGCGCTTCTGCTCAGCACCCCCAGCATCGGTGGCCCTGCTTAAGTCCCAGGACCATGGCCGCAACTGGGCTCCACTGGGCTTCTTCTCCTCCCACTGTGTCCTGGACTATGGGCGTCCACCTGCCCCATCGGATGGTCCCGCTGGCCCAGGGCCTGAAGCCCTGTGCTTCCCTGCACCCCAGGCCCAGCCTGATGGTGGTGGCCTTATGGCCTTCAGTGTACAAGATGGCAGTCCACCAGGCCTGGATCTGGACAGCAGCCCAGTGCTCCAAGACTGGGTGACCGCCACGGATATCCGTATATTGCTCACAAGGCCTGCTATGCGAGGGGATACCAGAGACTCGGATGCAATAGTTCCTTATTCCTACTCAGCCACTGAACTGCAGGTGGGCGGGCGCTGCAAGTGCAATGGGCATGCTTCACGGTGCCTGCTGGATGCTCAGGGCCACCTGATCTGCGACTGCCGACATGGCACAGAGGGCCCTGACTGCGGCCGCTGCAAGCCCTTCTACTGCGACAGGCCATGGCAGCGGGCCACGGCCAGGGAAGCCCACGCCTGCCTTGGTGAGGCCTTTGAGGGTGGCCTGGGGACCTCAGACCAGGCAGGCCAGCCCCTGACCCATTCCTCCCTGCAGCTTGTTCCTGCAATGGCCATGCCCGCCGCTGCCGTTTCAACATGGAGTTGTACCGGCTGTCTGGCCGCCGTAGTGGAGGAGTCTGTCTCAATTGCCGGCACAATACTGCTGGTCGTCACTGCCACTACTGCCGCGAGGGCTTCTATCGTGACCCAGGCCGTGCCCTGAGTGACCGCCGTGCTTGCAGAGGTGAGCCTGCCACCTGCATGCTGTCACACTGGTTTCCCAGAACCCCAGGTGAACTTCTGACCAAGTCTTTCCCATCTCTGCCCCCAGCTTGTGACTGTCACCCTGTTGGTGCTGCTGGCAAAACCTGCAACCAGACCACAGGACAATGTCCCTGCAAGGATGGTGTCACTGGCCTCACCTGCAACCGCTGTGCGCCTGGCTTCCAGCAGAGCCGCTCACCTGTAGCACCCTGTGTTAGTGAGTGACCCTAGCTTGCCTCAGCCATCTCAGCTCCTGGTTGTGGCCTGTCTGTCTCTTGAGGCCTGAAGATTGCCCTGCACCCCCATCACAGTCCATTTTCCCACCTTCTCTGCAGAGACACCCATCCCTGGACCCACTGAGGAGAGCAGCCCTGTGGAGCCACAGGGTGAGTGGACAGAGACCAGGGTTCCAGACTGGTATGATCTTCGGGAGGGATCTATGAGCTCAACCAGGAGAGGGGGTGGGGAGAGGCGCCTGGGATCTGCCAGCCTCCTTCCCTCCTCCCTAGACTGCGAGTCCCACTGCAGACCAGCCCATGGCAGCTACCGAATCAGCCTGAAGAAATTCTGCCGTAAGGACTATGGTAGGCTGCCCCAGGCCCCCAACCTCAGGCCCTTCCCCTTCCTTCTCTCAACTTTTCCCTACTCTTGCTGGGCCACAACGTCCATCCGTCCTCCAGCTCCCCCACTGCCGCTGACCCTGCCCTCTCCCCTTTCCCCACCCTCGTTTGTGTCCTCCGCGTCCTGGGTGGGAGTCCTCCTTGTGGCCCCCCTAACCTTATCCGCCCCCCCCCCGAGCCTGCCTCCTCTTGCC
>NW_022900946.1:20829601-20830663 GCF_012274545.1 Fukomys damarensis | reverse complement strand
TTTGGTGGAACGGGGGAGGGGCACTGCTCCCACATAGCGCGTGGTCACCTGCGTACCCGCCTGCTGGGTGGTTTCTTTTTGCGTCGGTGCGCAGCCATCTGTTCCCCCACATTCCCCCTTGCTTAGTGCCTCACGCCTGGATCGCACAAGACGTGTGTGATGATGGCACCGAAGAGCTGCTTGGAGGCGCCTTGGGCAACTGTAACCCCCAGAGGCTTCCATAATAAACCACCTCCTACACACACACACACACACACACACACACGCACGCACACACGCACACGCGCGCGCACTGTCTGCAGTGTACGAGGGGCAACTCGACATCAGATATCCCCATAAGGCTTTGAACTCATTTGTGATGCCAGGCCCCCTCAGGGGTTTTGAGAACATCCCAGGGGCCACTGTGATTCAAATCCTGCTGCTGTGACCCACAGAGAGCTCTGACCTTCTCAAAGGCACCGAGGCCACCATGGAGGCCTATGGACTTTTATTGGGGGTGGGCGACCCAACACTGCTCCCCAGACTGAGAATCCTCCGCTTCTTGCAGAGAGAGAGCGAGAGAGAGCGAGAGCTGAGCTCCCGCGCGAGGACCTCTGCCTTTGTCAAACTCATCGGGTCTCTAGTCCCCATGACGGTCCTGGTCTGTCTGCCGGTCAGGTGTCCATGTCCCGGTCTCTACAAAGCTGACACTATCTGTTGCGTCTCCGAGCCTTGGTATTAGGGCTCCATCGCCCAGGACGCACCCCCAGGCTTCCGCGCGCCTTTTTCCCGCTTTCTTTAGTTAGGACATCGCGGGGGCGAGCGCGGTCACAGTTCACGCGTGACTTTGGCAGACTGTGGCTCCGGCCGGCAGCTGTCCGGACTCTGGATGCTCAAGGCGCAGCCTCATTGATTTTGCCCACTGGCGCCGCGTTTAAGCCAGCGCCCCTGCGCCCTGCACCGCTGTTCAGCAGGAGATTGCATTAGCCTTGGCCGCCTCCGAGTGCCAGTGCGCATGCCCAGAGCCAGCTGGGCTCAGACGCGGGGCGCTCGAGGTGGGCGGCTGGTGGCGCGTGCTCGGCC